>NW_019385963.1:332074-402547 GCF_000671375.1 Centruroides sculpturatus | reverse complement strand
TAAAAAGGTTCGAACATTTGGTTAAAAAATCGAAATATATAAAAATATTTATAACAATGTCTGAAATGTTATAATTTAATACACCTAAGTACTTAATGAAGACTAATCGTAACAAAAAATCGCATGTGAAATAGTACAATAGAAGCCATTCTTCCTGTTAAGCCTTAATGCTCTCCCTCTCCCCCCGCTGGGGAATTTCGAAAAATCCCTTCTTAGTGTGCATTGCCATGGCGTACCCAACTAAAACGTTTAACATTTTTCGAATGGTGTGGGGCGTCATAACACCATTTATATTTATTATTTCAACAACCATAGTTATTATGTAATTTATAACAATCCAAATGTATAAAATTATTGCGTTAAACATACCCCTTATTACTGAGAATCTTCTAATTCAATTGAACGTTTTCAATCTGACCAATTTTCTAGAACATTTGCAATAATTCTATAATCAAACAAATATGCAGTAACAAATTCGAATTTAAAACGGTTCGAACATTTAATTAAAAAATCATAATACGTAAATATCGTACATTTGGAAATTAAGTTATTACCACCAGAAACAAAAAATCACATTTAAAATAGTACAGTAGAAGCCATTCTTCCAGTTAAGACTTAATCCTCCCCCTCTTTCCACTGCGGGGGAATTTCGAAAAATCCCTTCTTAGTGTGCATTACCATGTCATACCCTACTAAAACGCATGTAAAAACAAAAAATTGCATCTAAAATAGTACAGTAGAAGCCGTTCTTCCATTTAAGACTTAATCTCCCCCGCGGGAGAATTTCGAAAAATCCCTTCTTAGTGTGCGTTTTCATGATGTACCCTAACTGTGTACCAAATTTCACCACTTTAGGTTCAGCGGTTTGCTCTGGGTGATGATGAATCAGTGAGTGAATGAATGAGTCAGTCAGGACAAGCAATTTTATATATATATAGATTATAATCATGAATTAAACATATTTCTCTCTAATTAATATGTACAAATAATAAAAGATAAGTCACAGTTGTGCAACTTATCTTTTATTATTAGTATTTTACACCTATTGTTATTTACATTTTATTACTTTTACAGTTAATTTGCATATTTTAGGATATTTCTTCAGGTAACATTAAATCACTGAAAACATATCTGTGATATAAAATGTAAATTTTACTATACACTGTATCATTACATTGTTCTTAGAGAATCTGAAATGACGATGAGAAGTGTAAACTTGTTTAACAGAACCAAATTATCTTTTAGATGTTATTAATGATTAGATTTTGATCATTAGTATATATTACACCTAGTACCATTGATCTGACAGTAATATTGCAAGATTTATTAAAAATGTAAAACTGAAAAATGACAGTTTATATTCAATTCTTGTAAAACATTTGCAAAATTAACATATACAGAGTATTTGGTGCCCAAATCATGCACACACACACAAAAAAAAAAAACAGACTTTTAGATACTCAAGGGACAAAAACCCGAGTCAAAATAAAATACAAAATGGTGACACTCTACAAACAGGCGCTAGTGCAAGATTTACACATGCGTTGCTCATTGGAAAGTTTGAAATGCAAATGTTGCAAAATCAAATTTTGACAAACAAATTTTTGAAAAAACCCATTTACCTGTCCCATGTTATCCCCGACATATCTCTGGTTGTGACCTGCTGACCCGAAATATCTCATTTCAGTATTGGAACGTTTTTGAAACTAGATGGCCCTAGTTTATATTAAAACTAACTTCCGAAATACAATTTTCTTTTCGTTTTTACATTTATTAATATATTTATTTTGTTTGTGCAAAATAAAAGAATAATTTTGGACGATACAATACACACGATTATTTTTTTCAAAAACAGGGAAATTTTTGTTAGGAATTGACAAAAATTCAACCCAGGGCAACATGCAATGGAGAAAAATTTCAACATTTGATAGGCTAATTTCATCGAAAATGCCACATGGCCGGTGATGTTTGAACGAGCGTGCTCAAAACCAATGATATTAAAGTAGATTGGAGAATGAGAATGAGACCTGTCTTGAGTGTCAAAGTGATCCCATTTAGTAGTGTGTCTCCGAGACCAAAATGGCCTTGCCGTTTTACTTTTTTCATATATATAATANAATGCAAGTAGCATTCAACATTCAGGTTTTAATATAAAATAAATTAAAATTTTTGAACAATTGCATATTTAAAAATTATAAAAATGATTGCAGTTACTTTTTCACAAGTTAAGTAATTATTTATCTATGCATTTACATGCTAAAAGTGAAACATAGAAAATCATCATCATTTCTGTGTCCAAATTCATGAATCTAAACCATCTCCCTCTTTTCATTTATTCAGAACAGGATCTTGTGATGTCACATAATTAATAATTTTTAATAACCCTTAACAAGGTCATTCTAATGTGTAAATATATCAATCTCTCTAGATAAGGCTACTTGAGAAAGATATACTGTATCCTTGTGTGAGAGCCCAAACTTTGCAATAAATTTTTGAATAAAATTGTTTGTTGACTGTGCTAAAATTTGTTAAAATTTTTTCTGCATTTGTTAAATGTTAAAGGATATGATTGTATCTTTCACCTTGGAGTCATTTCCTTTCCAAGATGACACATCGAATGTGTCACCAGAAACTTACAACTGCAATTCATCTATTGGTCACAACCTATAACATTTCCAAAAAAGGGCATGGAAAATACCCCCTAATAAAAAGGAGGGATTAATGGTGATCAGAGTTCGTCCATCATCGAGAATTTGCTGTCTCTAAAGTTTGTCACTCATCTTGGATACATTACCCATCCAGCTGATCACCAAGCTATCCTACAAGTCCTATTAAGCTATCATCAAGTGATCCACATTGAATCGACTTGTTGAACAATCCTGATATCAAATGATGTCCAATCCGAAATCCTCCTAATCACTAATTCGCACGATCCTCCAACTCACCAACAACTAAGAACTGACTTTCTTGATTTTTGCAAGGTTATCTGCCCACAAACAAATGTGAACTCTCTCTCTCTCTCTCTCATAATTATGTGACAATGCCAAAGGACACCCCCTATGCTTCGGCACCACAGAACCAAAGGGTCGACATCGCACTGGCAAAGATCATGATGACAAATTTCTGTCAGGACTGACACCACTGTGTCTTTATGGATAGACACAGAAACCGTTAGTTTCTTGCGTGTGAACAGTCACGTACATAGGTTAGGTTCGGATTGGAGACAGAAGGAGAACTCTGGAAGGAATGCACTCTACAAGGTTAATCCATTTAACAAATATCTGTTTAATTATAAAGCTATTTACAAGGTTATTTAGCTTAGGATTTATAAAGAGGGAGGAGGTTTAAGCTTAACAACTCAAGAAAGAGAGTTACATGAGGTTTGCGTGGTGATAAACACCTGGACTCTGATTAGATCCTTGTTGAAGAATTCCCGTGGAGGTCAAGTTAAGGTGTTAATCCAGGTTGGTTTTAATTCAGATGCTAATCCAGATTTGGGTTAAGGATTTAGGATGGAGGGATGCACACATACACATAAGAAGGTTCTCAGCCGATGATGAGAAAAGCCTTGAATGTCATCGTCCCCTCCTCTTTATATGGGGTCTCTCCTGGGTTTTTCCCATTACTTCACTTGGAGTTTCATATTTAGGCTTCAATCAACGAGTTTCACCCATTAAGTCAAAGTGACGTATTTGATGTGTCACTCCCAACAAGGAACTAATTCCGTGGGAAACAGTTTAATTACCAATTTAATCATTAATGTTTTTGAAAAATTATCTGGATTTGAACAACAAAATTTTAAAATAATCCCTTTCCAAAACCCTTCTTTAATAATAAGGTTTCTTCTAATTTCGGCTCTCACAATTATAATAGCTAATTTTCATAATAGCTTAAAATCCTTATAAATAGATGTAAAATGATATGTAAATAAACGGGTATTTGTTAATGTTAATCTTGTGGGTCAGTGCATGTCTTTCACATGCTGTCTCTCGGGCCTTCTCTCTCCTGAATCCGACCACCTACACATATGACCGCTTGTGTGTGAACTTAATAGTTAATGGCCATCACGATTTTGATGTCTGTTAAGACACAGTGGTGTCAGTTCTGACATGGCACCAACTTTGCAATCACACTTGCCTTCAAGTATATTGTTTTTGTATTCTTGTTAAGTTAATATGTAAACAAATTAGTTTTTATGTTATAGTATTTTCTGTGCTGTTCATTAATATCAATCTTTTTTGACACAAGTAAAGAAATGTTCTGTTTATATGAAAAAGACATTTTTTTTTTTAGTATATAAAAAAAATTCAAATTTGAAAAACTCTTATTAAAACTTAAAATTCAATTTAACAGTTTCAACCAGAATGAAAAATAATTATGCAATATTCGACGATACTCTGTTTCTATCTTGAATACCCTCATTTTTAAAAATAATTTTCTCCCATTTGCATCATTACATTCCTATGGGTGGTCTTTCTCACATAGAGAATTTCCCATTGTGAATCTCATTAAATTAAATCCATGAGACATCAAAAGAGATGCTAATAATGCTCATGGAATAAAAAAAAATGTTATAGAATTAATAAATAAATAAAATAAACATTTCATTAATGGAAAGTTAGAAAAACTATAAATGAGATAAATAATCAGAGTATGTTTTGAAAACTAATGTGCTTTTATATTTAGAAAAATTTCTAATAATATATAACTTTTTAAACAGATTTATTCTTGTGTATTGTATGCCAAATGAGAACATTCAATAGTAAGAACTAACTAAAACTAAATTACAAAGAATTAATTACTGTATATTAGTTTCATTTAAGAAGATGCAATTGAAAGAGTGAAAAAGAGTTTTATTAATAAAATATAAGACTTTTTTTAGGGAGTTACCAGAAATCGTCTATTATTGTATATTAAAAATATTACAATAATGAAATAAGGTGTGATAATTGCGACATTTTCAGACATTTAAATGACCATCTTCAGACCAAAAGATCTTTTCAAATAGCAGTTAAAAAATTCAGAAATCAGAATTAGAACATACATTCTGCATATCAGAAAATTTGACTTACAATAGAATGTTCCAAATATTGATAAGAACACAACTTTTAAAATTGTTGGACCTGAAGATGGATAATAATTATCCACAAAAAACCTTTATATATGTGTTGTGTCCATTACAATATCCACTAACGTTTTCAACCTCCACCAAGGTCTTCTTCAGGTGCTGACTTTCAAGGTTTTTTGTGGATAGTTATTACTCAACAGTGTTACAGTTAGAAGTCGTATTCTGAAGATGGATGTTTAAACTGCTGAAATCATTTGAAATAATAAAATAAATGCTGGAGAAATAAGATATAATAGTGGTAACATTTTAAAAATCATCCAGTTGGTTTTCAAGTTAAGATATTAAAAACTTTAAAGTAGAAGTAATAGATTTCAACAATGTTTGGATTTGAAAACCTTTCTAAAAGTAACAAATTCTCCTATGTTTTCAATAGTCACACATCATAGGCAAACTGTATACAATGCAATAGGTTTTTCATTTCAGAAAGTGAGTGAGGACAATTCAGTTTTGCAAGTAGGTTCCAGTATAAGTGCAGTTTGTCAGAAACATCTTTTCTCTCCAAGAAATAGAAGATCACTTTGCTTATTCATTGAAAGGCTAGAATGAGAGACACATCAAGCTGTGGCTTATGATATCTTGCAAAGTGTACAGAACAATTGGATTTCCCATCCAAATCTCTGAATACAACAACATGTCAATCATATCAAATGTATCATCCGAACAATCATTTTGCTTACATACAATGTTTGACTTATCAGATATACCTGAATAATATTAGTAAGAATGACTTTAGTAAATTAATAAAAATTAAATACCTGTATACTTTGCATAAGAAACCGAGTGACTCTCGACAATTCTTTTTCAATCATTCGTTGCTGTTTATATAATCTTCCTATGTCTACAGCATTATTCCTGAATTCTGAAACTTTCTTCTTAATTCCATCTAATGTGATTTCTAAAATACCCTAGATATAAAAAAAATTCAAATTCTGTTCTCATATTTGTACTTATAACAATTAAAATTTACATACATGTTTCTGCTAAACTACTTGATTCATTTTTCATAAACATTTAAATATTTTAACTTTAAAGTTAAGACTACAAAAATATACATTTTCGAGTCTGATGATTTACTCTTGTTTTTAATGTAAAAGCATCAGATCCTCAAATAAAAGGCTGATGTTTGATATTGTTTTTAACTTTGTGAATTTTTACCTACTGTATTATTATTTGTTTTTTAATGTAGTTTTTTCTTCAATCCAATGTAACTGTTACTTCTGTGGTTGAGTTAAAGGATAAATGGACAAACTTGAAAATGTATATATTTGTAAACAGTCTTAACTTCAAAGTTAAATTAGAAGATAGCCTGAGTCATCATGAAAACTGTATTTAAATATTTTACTTTTATAGTGAATTTTATTAAAAAACAGACTTATAAATCAAAGCATTTAACAAGTTGGTTAAATTGAATAAATGATTTAAATAATTTCTCCTTTATAAACATAAATATTTATTTAATATAGCCATTAATATAAAACTATTCAATAGGACCTAATGGAAACAGTTTTTACTTCTAACAAACAATGTCTTACTAATTTTAAATACTGAATACATTGTTCTTTTTGCAATGTTGGTTGAATAAACAGTCTTTTATTAAAACAAATAAATAATTCATTCACTATTCTGAAAGGATATTGTTGACTAAATTATATATCATATTTTATGCACTTACAATTAGCATCTGGATAATTGTATGTGCATAAAATATGTGCATTGTGTGATATTTATAATTGATTTTTCACATATTGTTTGAAATCAAAAATAATTTGTTTTTATTCCAAACAAATACGAATAGTTTCAGCTGTCATAAGTAAAATAGTTGTTTATCAGAAACTGCCTGTACTAAATCAATTACTAGAATATAGGACATCTTAAATTCAATGAATATTAAAGTTTCATAATGCTGAAATAGTTTAAGCATTGGAGTGCTTAAAGTTTTGTTCAATTCCTGATGCTTTTTAAATTTCAAGTAAAAATATTTATTATTATAAATTTATATATTAATAATGCAATTTTTATATATCCAGATGCTAATTTATATTTGATCTAACAAGAATATTCACTAGACATATATATTACTAAGTTACATATATTATAATAATAATAATTTATTATAATATATTATTATTATAATAATAATAAAAATATAAGTTACATATTATAAGTTACTAAATTACATATATATTACTAAGTTTAAAATATTTTTAATAAAATAGGAAGAGTTTTAAACTTTCTAAATATTACTTTTTAAATAATTTAATATGCATATAATATAGTCTTTAAATATCAATACATAACTATTTGAACTTACTCGATCTTGCTGTAATGAAGTAAATGTATTGAATTCATCTTGTAACATTCTATCTGAGTGACAAAGTTGCTGCAACCTTTCCTAAAAACATGATTTTAAATTTCAGATAAAATCAATAATTTGAATACAATACATATATTGCATTTCAGAAACCATTTTTAGTTAATTAATATTTATATATTTATTATAAAAACAATATTTTAAGTTATATGCATATTATTAACATACTTAACATGTATTAATGTTCAAATTTATTAACTTAATACAAACTTCATATTCCAAAACTTCTTTTTACATCCCAATTATGCAAATACAATAATATATATACTATACACAGTACTATAATATACACTATAGAATTTACTTACTGAAATCATTTTAAGACTTGCCTATATTGATAATAATAGTTGAATGATAAACTTAAGTAAGATTAAGGAATAAGTAAATAACACTACAATTTGTGGAAATTCTGATTTCATTGATTCTGACATTAAAAGGACATGTTAAAATAATTAAAAAGTGTATAACTTGGAGATTTATTAATTAATTGTAATTCATCCAGTGTTGTTTGCAGCTGCTGTTTGCTGTACATTCTTCAATAATAGCTAGCATATAATTAAAATAAGAAATTCCAACTTCTGTACTGCAAACAAATAACCATTAAAATAATCAATGCTTAATAAAAAATATCAAGATTTCCACACACGAAAACCAATGACATGAAAAGACAATCTAAACTGACAATTTACCTAATACGTGTATAAAGATCACTTAATCAGAATTCAGTTTTAGTTAAGTTTTTATAGTGTACTAGCTGTTTCCCCCGACTTCGCCCGCGGAGGTTTTGCAAGCAAACCCCATTTATATTCAGTATTTCAACAACCATAATAATTGTTATATAACACCTACCGCCGAGAATGATGAGAATTGCCGAGAATCAAACAAACAATTTTCAATTTGATCAATTTTCTGGAACGTTTACAATCGTTCTATAATCGAACCGATACGCAATAACAAATTCGAATCTAAAAAGGTTCGCCATTTGGTTAAAAAATCAAAATATATAAAAATATTTATAACAATGTCTGAAATGTTATAATTTAATACACCTAAGTACTTAATGAAGACTAATCGTAACAAAAAATCACATGCGAAATAGTACAGTAGAAGCCATTCTTCCTGTTAAGCCTTAATGCTCTCTCTCTCCCCCCACTTGGGAATTTCGAAAAATCCCTTCTTAGTGTGCATTGCCATGGCGTACCCAACTAAAACGTTTAACATTTTTCGAATGGTGTGGGGCGTCATAACACCATTTATATTTATTATTTCAACAACCATATTTATTATGTAATTTATAACAATCCAAATGTATAAAATTATTGCGTTAAACATACCCCTTATTACTGAGAATCTTCTAATTCAATCGAACGTTTTCAATCTGACCAATTTTCTAGAACATTTGCAATAATTCTATAATCAAACAAATATGCAGTAACAAATTCGAATTTAAAACGGTTCGAACATTTAATTAAAAAATCATAATACGTAAATATCGTACATTTGGAAATTAAGTTATTACCACCAGAAACAAAAAATCACATTTAAAATAGTACAGTAGAAGCCATTCTTCCAGTTAAGACTTAATCCTCCCCCTCTTTCCACTGCGGGGGAATTTCGAAAAATCCCTTCTTAGTGTGCATTACCATGTCATACCCTACTAAAACGCATGTAAAAACAAAAAATTGCATCTAAAATAGTACAGTAGAAGCCGTTCTTCCATTTAAGACTTAATCTCCCCCGCGGGAGAATTTCGAAAAATCCCTTCTTAGTGTGCGTTTTCATGATGTACCCTAACTGTGTACCAAATTTCACCACTTTAGGTTCAGCGGTTTGCTCTGGGTGATGATGAATCAGTGAGTGAATGAATGAGTCAGTCAGGACAAGCAATTTTATATATATATAGATTATAATCATGAATTAAACATATTTCTCTCTAATTAATATGTACAAATAATAAAAGATAAGTCACAGTTGTGCAACTTATCTTTTATTATTAGTATTTTACACCTATTGTTATTTACATTTTATTACTTTTACAGTTAATTTGCATATTTTAGGATATTTCTTCAGGTAACATTAAATCACTGAAAACATATCTGTGATATAAAATGTAAATTTTACTATACACTGTATCATTACATTGTTCTTAGAGAATCTGAAATGACGATGAGAAGTGTAAACTTGTTTAACAGAACCAAATTATCTTTTAGATGTTATTAATGATTAGATTTTGATCATTAGTATATATTACACCTAGTACCATTGATCTGACAGTAATATTGCAAGATTTATTAAAAATGTAAAACTGAAAAATGACAGTTTATATTCAATTCTTGTAAAACATTTGCAAAATTAACATATACAGAGTATTTGGTGCCCAAATCATGCACACACACACAAAAAAAAAAACCAGACTTTTAGATACTCAAGGGACAAAAACCCGAGTCAAAATAAAATACAAAATGGTGACACTCTACAAACAGGCGCTAGTGCAAGATTTACACATGCGTTGCTCATTGGAAAGTTTGAAATGCAAATGTTGCAAAATCAAATTTTGACAAACAAATTTTTGAAAAAACCCATTTACCTGTCCCATGTTATCCCCGACATATCTCTGGTTGTGACCTGCTGACCCGAAATATCTCATTTCAGTATTGGAACGTTTTTGAAACTAGATGGCCCTAGTTTATATTAAAACTAACTTCCGAAATACAATTTTCTTTTCGTTTTTACATTTATTAATATATTTATTTTGTTTGTGCAAAATAAAAGAATAATTTTGGACGATACAATACACACGATTATTTTTTTCAAAAACAGGGAAATTTTTGTTAGGAATTGACAAAAATTCAACCCAGGGCAACATGCAATGGAGAAAAATTTCAACATTTGATAGGCTAATTTCATCGAAAATGCCACATGGCCGGTGATGTTTGAACGAGCGTGCTCAAAACCAATGATATTAAAGTAGATTGGAGAATGAGAATGAGACCTGTCTTGAGTGTCAAAGTGATCCCATTTAGTAGTGTGTCTCCGAGACCAAAATGGCCTTGCCGTTTTACTTTTTTCATATATATAATATATAAAAATTTATTTTTCACATTTATGATTTATTTTATGTAAATATATTATAAAAGTATGGTTTAAAATGTAATTTCAATATAATATTTTACTTTATTGGTTATTCAAATAATAAGAATTTATGATTAATTAGAAATAATTTCAGTATTGTCTATATTAATATTATAAAGAGGTAATGTTTGTATGTATGTAAGTTTCTTTGCAGCAGGTAATCTCTGAAACTACTCATCCAATTTCAAAAATTCTTTCACCAATATTTAGAATGGAACCTCAGGGTTGACATAGGCTGTATATTATTCCGTTAAACATTCATATAAATTAAATGATATCATCTGTGGTTAAGGCTTTTTTGTCCAACAGATGGCGCTACGAGTATGACGCCCTAACTTTGCTTTTCTGTGAGGCATTATGCTTTTCTGTGAAAATGAACTAAAGTGGATCATCTTCTATCTATCTATATAAATAAAAATGTAATGTTTGTTTGTTCCTACCGATTCCTTTGAAATTTTGACACAACACTGCATTCGAATATGCATGTGTTTTTATATACTGTAATATACGTGTCGAAATTCCCCCCACTGAAGGAAGATGGTTAGGATTAAGGCTTACGGTAAAGAACTCTGCTTCTATTTATACTATTTTAGATGCGGATTTTTGCGTTTTTGATTGCGTTTTAGTAGGGTATGTCAACAGAATATACACTAAGAAGGGATTTTTCGATATTCCCCCACGGGGAGAGGGACAAAATTAAGGCTTACCGTGAAGAACTTGGCTTCTATTATATTATTTTAGATGTGGGTTTTTGCGTGTTTGATTGCGTTTTAATAGGGTACATCAAGAGAATGTACACTAAGAAGAAATTTTTCGAAAAATTCCCCCCCACGGGGGAAGTGTTATACATTTATAATAGATACATTTTGAGCCACAACAACGCGTGGCAGGGTCTGCTAGTGTATTATAAATCTACAGTACATTCTCACTAATCCAGACACTCAATGCTGAGCAATTTGATGCATCCCATCCAGAGTTGCTAGAGCGGACAATCTATTGCAAATTAGAAGACTGTGCAGTTTTGCATATTAGTAAACAGAATTTTTTACAGAAAGAATGTAAAAAATTTTTTGATTTAAAGTACTAAACAGAAGTTTTAGGAAAAATAATAATTATTTGATTATTCTTTTTGCAGTATTTTTGTAACTTATTTGTACTGTAATACTTTATGCACATATACGTACATCCTTTCTAATCCAGATAATTGCCTAGCAAGAGTATACCTTACAATATATTTGTAAAGTAATATATTATAACTAGAAATATCATTAAAAAAAGTATACCTCTAAACTGTCTTCACTAAGATTTATATTAGAAGATCCTTCCTTGCAATTAATTTGTCTAGAATGGAGTTGACGAGATAATGATAACAATTGCATGTATGACTTTGAGGAACCTGCATTAGTATTTTCCTCCTTTTAAAATAAAATTAATATGATTAAAATCTCAATTTTATAATATCACAAAGTTAAGAGAAAAAATTTTTCTTATAAAAAAATTATAATTAATTTTAAATTAAAAGATAATAATATTAACTTATATTTTATCTTTTAATCATTATCATCTTTGATCATTGTTAATTACATCCCCTCAATGTTAATGTAAGTGTCAGTCGTCAATCAATGTCTGAACTGTTGGCTATCAAAAAATTGTAGTGTAGTGTTAATGTAATGTAGTGTAATGTAATAATAAAAATATTACTTATTACATTAACATTAACACTACACTATGAAATGTAATAATAATAATGCCAACAGTTCAGACATTGATTGACATGAAAATGATTAGAATTGTACAAACCAATGAATATTATGAAAAATGACCTTGAGACACATCCGTTACAAAACCCGTTAAGATTATTCAAATATAATTTAATTTGTCTCATTGTGAAAATGGATGTGAACAACGTGCATTTTCGATACTTGTGTCTTTTTTCTTTTTTTTTTTATCGTAAAGGCAAAAATGCCATATAAACAGCAAAAGAATTATACTATATGATTGTATTATATGTAATATTTCACAAGAAAAGTTTAAATGTGAGTATAATTTTAATTGGAGAAAATATTTCTTTGTGAGATAATTTTAAATGTAAAAGTATTTAATATTGAAATGTATTTAACATATTAAAAATACACATATTAAAATATGATGTATTTTCAATTGTCATGCTATGGCATATCCCGGGAAGTAATGGTATGTTTCTAATTGTAATAAAATAGAATACTGTGTGATATAAGAAAGTTATATCTGTGTTTTTATTATGTAGCTGACAGAAGAGGGGCTTGAACCCGAAACAAGTCTCAGCAAATAAAAAATTCCCGAATAAAAGTTGATGACAGAATTGCCAAGTGTCTGTATAAGCACCTAGTAGTGATAACAAATTATTGAAATATATGATGTTTATGGTGGGAGTGCTTTAACAGAAGCAACTGTTCAAAAGTGATTTGCTAAATTTAAAGTGGGTAATTTCAGCCTTGAAGATGCTCTCCATTCAGGAAGACCACCCGTTATTAAAGAGATGTATTGATCTGGTCGATCAAAATATTATTGGATGAAAACCCTCATTACACAACTTGACAGATTGCAGACATAGTGAAATCACCAAACAGTATTATATTTCAACATCTAAAGAAGCTTGGATATGTGAATCATTGTGACATTTGGATACTTCACAAATTAACAGAAAAGTGAATGCATCTCCATTTGTGACTCTCTTAAAAATCGAAATGAAAACAACTGTTTTCTGAAGCATTTAGTGACAGGTGATGAAAGGTGGATCATTTATATCATCATCAGCTGAAAATGATCATGGAGTAAGAAAAGTGAACCACCATTAAAAACTCCAAAGGCTAGTCTTCATCCAAAGGTCATGCTCACCATCTGTTTGGATTGGAAAGGAATCCTGTATTATGACTGCTTCCATAAAATCAAACAATTGATTCTGATAAGTGTTATTCCCAATTGGTAAACTGAACATGGCAATTAAAGAAAAATGTCCAGAACTGGCCAATAGAAAAGGCATTGTGTTTCATCAAGATTTTATTTTTGTTTACACAGTATTACTAAATTTATTCTCATTTTTATATATTTTTCAATATGAATTATATACAGTCGATCACCTATAACACGGTAGATACGTTCCTGTTTTTATGAATCCAGCTTCAAGGAGTCCAGCCAATCACAGCCCGGCACGTATGCAGTTTACGGACTATGGCTGTTTGAAAGATTTTTTCCATAAAATTAATCGATTCTAGACTAATTTGACTCAACATTTCCAAAATACGTATAATTTTTTGGGAATAATCCATATAAACTATGCTATAAACAAAAAATTGTAAGATTACTTACTGAGTGTGAACCGTTTGACTACGCCATTGCTTAAGCTTGTTTTCGTCGTGGAGATTGTCATCAAATGGCACTTGCATGCTTCCTGATAAATTATTTTTTTTTTGCGAAAAATTCGCTGAACTTTAGAGACATCATTAATATAAATATAATTTTTATGGACATTAAATAATAAATGGTTTTTGGTAGGTCCTCTGCTCGTTTAAACTAAACGGTTTGTGCAATATCCACTATTGGTCTAGATTCGACCAATCCTGTAGCAACACAAGTCAGCGATGACGTTTTACCGAATTATAGGAGTTTTTTTTAGCATGTTTGTACAAATACTGTCGCAATTTTTTCGCTGTGATATAGGAATCCAAACTATAGGAACCCGTGCTATAGGGGGGTCGACTGTACTGGATGTGATAGATTATACCAATGGTTTTTAAATACAGTTGTGACTGAAACTGTAGAGGTAAAAAGAATGAACTTGAACATGCATGCTGTTTAACTCAAAGCCATTTAATAACAATTGAAATTAGTTTAAAATAATAAACATGCACTTTGTTTCAAGTGTATCCTCATCAGTTACATGACAATCTTTTTTTATACATTGTTAAAATTATTGCTTGGTGTAGTGTAACAACTTTTGGAATTGATTGGTCCATATTTCTTTGAAGAAGAAGATGGGACTGTGGCAGAAAACTCAGCTTGCTATATCAAAATGCTTCCTAACCTTCTGAAATTGGAGTTGTGCTAGTGTGATGTTGAATACTAGAAGACAGGATGGATAATAGCTTACACTGGGAACAATTCAAGAACTGTTGCAGAGTTGAAGTGGAACATCGAGGATGAAGTGACAACAATCACCTAAAATGCTGTAGAAAGTCATGCAAAGTTTTAGGGAACAATTACAAGAATGTGTAGACAACAATAAATGCCACCTCAGCCACAATATTCAAAAAGTGATTATTTAAGAATCCTATGTTAAATGGTTTGAGGTTAATGCAGGATAATAAATTAATTTAGCAAAATTATGCAATTTTTGTTTATGTTATGTAATTTATGTTAATCTGCTGCACCCTGTATACAAATAAGAAATTTTATTTTAACATTATTGCTTAATGATTTATTTTTAGTGGTATTATTGCATATCTATAATATTTATTTATATCATTGTTTTTATTGGTTTCATGTAAATTCACTTAATTTGATACAAAGACAAATATAATCTTATTAAATAATAATTCATTTAAATTTGATGTTTTTATAAAGAATTTTTCAAGTCACATTAACTACATCACTACAAATTACACACATCTTGCAATATACAATTTTTTCCCTCTCTTTCTGTCCTATGGGCATTTTTTATGAAGACCTTTTTATGAAGCCCATTATGGGCTTGGCCAGGCCCACAATGGGATGACCAGACACATCCAGGATGGACAATCCCCAAAAAATTCCTGGGGTCTTTTGACTCAACCAGATTCAAACCCATGTCCCGACTGGTAGGCTGCCACCTTAATATTGAAAAAATTCAATCTCCTTGGGCCATTAAATCAAGCCTCAAAAGTCATATAAGCTTCAAAAAGGAACTGGAGTTTGAAATATTTCACATTAAAAACAATTTATTACTCTGAATTCAAGAAAAAACTTTCAAAAGTCACATTAAAGATTGGTAAAAGAAGATTGTAAATATAAATCACTTAAACTTAAGGATCCTCTGAACCCCTTTTGATCTAACTTATCTATAGCACACAGTATAAAAAGGAGTCTAGAAGGATGCTGAACCAGAACTTGATATGTCTCTCATTGGCACTGTTAAGAGTAATAATATTCTCTAAAATTTTCTTAATTAGCAGCTTAATTAGGCAAACCCTGACCCTAACCCATCATATTGATGGGTTAGGTTCAGACCATTGCTATAAACAGCATATCACCTTAAAGCAAAATAAAGCCATTCTTTACCTGTCAGTTCATATAAATTAATACATTATCATTGACAAATAAAGCCAACTATTTATTAAGTGCACAAAAGTACTAGACCAAAAAAATTAATGCAAAAGCAAAATAAGGAGATCTTAGAAGTATGTTTTTTATTTATTAAGAGCAAGACAGGTGCTGAAAATAATAAATATGAATACAATTAAAACGTGTCATATTAGCTTTCCCTCTAAAACAAAATGTCTTAAAGCAAGGTATACCTGTAATGAATAAGAATCTTACCTTAAATGACACAATGTGTTTTGTGTTTAAAATATCATTAACACATTTTTATTTTTTAAACAGAAAAATTTAATATGGTTTGATATTATTCATATTAAAAAAATTCACAGACATAAAATAGTGCTGTCTAACGTATTTATATAAATAGCATTCTTTTTATAAAATTAAAAATTCTTACCAAATTAGTATGTGTCACGTAATTTCTTTCAGATCCATATAAACTTCCCAGCTTTACCATATTTTCTACTAGATTTACTAATGGCTGGCCCATCTCAAACTGTTTCTGAAATTCATGCATCTGGTGGCGTAGTTCTTCACATTTTTTAAAATGTTCCTCTCTGGAGGATTCACTAAAAATTTCCTTTTTTTTTACAAATTTTTCTTATAAAAAATTTCAATTTATAAATAAAATTAAAACATAAGTTATGAAATGCTTATTATTTATCTTACATTTCAACTAAATATTGTTCATTTTCAAGCTGGATTCGACATTGTTGCCTTGCTTTGGCAATTCTATGTTGATTTCTTCTCAACTGAATAAGTAGCAAGACCAATTCTTCATGCTGAAAAATGATTAAATAAGTTAATTCTATAAATAAAAATTTTATAAAAGCACAAAGTGCATTTATAGACTTAACTTATAGACTGTGTATTTATATATAATAAAATACAGCAATAATAGTTTTAATAACTAAATAAAAATAAAATGATTATTGAATTATTAGGGCTGGACTTAGACTAGTTATGGCCCTTCTCTTCCCTACATAATGATGCATATAAAAATGTGAGATCATATACTATAGACTAATAACACAAGGCCCTAAGATGCAGTTTGTTTCGCTTTTGTGAAAATCTGGCCCTGTACATTATAGTTTATCACATTATTAATCTAAATGCTTGCAAACCAAGATATAGCTGAAAGGTTTATGTTGATATAATAGTTAAAACAGTCATAATAATCTTCCATTAACATGCATTTTGTATAACAATATGTTTGAGTAAAGCAATTTTTATGCCAATAAATTAAGTTAAAGTGTAAGCAATTAAAATGAACAAAAATGAAATGTATTTGAGACCAATAAGGCTATATAAATTCTGGAAAAGAAATAATATGTGATAATAATGACTAGCAAGGACACACTCAAATTGGGTCAAATTTTTATTCTGTCAATAAAGTATCAATAAAGTATATATATTTATTTTTGATCAGAATACTTGCAACTAACAATCTATGTAACTATAGGAAGCACATCAATATTAACACATAATAAACTTTTTAATTTCAATATTGGAACTCTTCTTCCTGAACCTTCTGTTTTAATATTCTGAATCCTTCTTGTAAAATTTCAAATTCTAAATCATTTTAAATTGTAATATAATTCTAGAAACATTAGACACTAATACATTTTAAAATAATTTGTTTCATTTCTTTCTCATATTTAGAAATATAGCACATCTCAATAAATGACGCATATGGGACTGGAATGGTACCAGATTAAGAAGATTACCATATTATTAGAACGTAAATTCAATATTTTAATCATTCAGAAAGAAAATATGTGTATTTGCATGATATTAATACACTGTATTAAGTTGGACTACTGATCAAAATATCAAGTGCATTGCCATCTCTTTAATTAGTGTAGCCAAGTTGGTGGATTTCCACTAAACTAAGTGGGAAATTGAAGCTACTGTAGAAAATTTAATGGGAGGTTCAGTACTTTTGGTGGTAAATTTCAAGCGACTGATTTTAATATTTATATAGTAATGTGTTATAGGATATTTAACATTTTAAGCAGCATAACAATCTTTAATATCATGCTTAAGCTTGCATGTTCAAACTTAGTCTTGATATCATTCCACATTTACCAGGAAAGTGTCAAAATTTTGTGGAAACTAAAGTTTGAACTAGTGGTAGTATGAACCTTGTCTACAACTTACAACAGTGCCATTAATACCTGAACATTTACTGGTGTCAGATTATGGGATGTGTCAATAGTAAATGGCTGGATTAATCTTTTTAATTTTTAAATTTCCTTATAATTGCATCATTTTATCGTCAATGCACAAAAAAATAGCAAATAAATGATGGCAAAGGTTTTTGTCAACAAAAAATTATCTGTAAATACAAGTGCACGAAAGTATAAGTATACAGGTATACCTCCAGTTACGTCGTTTCGAGTTAAGTCATTCTCGATTATATGTCGTTTGTCAACAAAATACATGGAAAAATAAAAATCAAGTTTAAATCATTTTATTCAACTTTACATCTGTCTGCCACAAATATTTAAGTCGTAATATCACTAGAAAAGTGTTAAAAGTATATAAAATCATATTAAAATATGTACATTTACAGTAAATGTTAATATAATCATCATAAATCCTAGAAAACTAAATATAAAAACATCTGTGACTCTGTGTTGTCTTATTTAGCAGTCTTTAAGAGCTCCATATTGGCATTTTCCATGGTAGTTCCAATATCTACTGTTTGGCAGATATTGGTAAATTTAACATAAATTAGTTTATTTTCTACTATTGCAAAATAATTTTAATAACTGTATTTGTTATTTAACCTTACAAAATCATCTTATTTTATAATGTCTTAGATTCGCAAATAAAGAGTCCACGATGTACTACTGTAAACATTGCCAAATTGTAAACATGTACATTTATAAATATGTACGTACATGTATCCGTAAATTTAGATTACCTTTTTTCTGTACTATATTAAAAACTTAAATTTATTTGTTTGTAAGCTTAAAATAGATTCTTATTAACCATATATTATTAAAATTGCATTTATAAAAAAAAATACAGAACTGGGAATGGTTATTTGTGGTTTAGCCTAGTGACAAATAAATTCGACTTAAGTCACCTCTCCTGGAACCAATTACTGACATAAGGTAAGGTATACCTGTATATAATCAAAAAAATAGGCAGAGAAAAATGCACGAGGCTTCTCTGCATGGGCTTGTGCACTCATTAACAAGACAAAAAATGTTTTATATTAATTTTGAGATGCTCTATGATTTTGTAATTTATACTGTGATATTAACTTTTATAGGAACTGAGACAGGAATGTGATAATAATGACTAGCAAAGACACTGTCGACTGTATCAATGAAGTATATATATTTACTTTTGAGACAGGATTGGCCCCTTGAAAAGCTGGGATTGGGGTAGTTGGCAACTATACCATCAAATAGATCACTACCAATTACATATACTCTCAAGTCTTGTATTTAGTTAATACATAGCAGAAACAAGATTTCACCTGGTATAATCTTTTTGTCTATATCCTGTATAAAGATAAACCTCTTTGCAGATATAATTTTTTACTGACAGGTTACAGGCAAGAAATTATGGTTTATTTTATCTGTTGGATTATTTATCAGGCTATATTAAGGTTAATTAATAATTAGATACAAAACACTCTGACTAAAGGTAGGCAGTACTTGAAGCCAAACTGCTTCTTATCTAATTATTAATTAGCCTTAATATAGCCTGATAAATACAGATCACTTGGTAATACAAGTGTATCAGGTAGTTGCTTAAGTTAAGGTTCAGAAAATATGTTGTTTATCAGTATAAAGATAAGCAAAACTCCATAATTGTTAATATCTAACTATATGGTTTATAGTAATTTGATTCAACAATCAGGTTTCTGTTAGATCATTATTAATTCAGTAAAATTAATATACAGAAAATACAACTACAGAATTGAATAAAATTTTCAGGTTAGTATCATTAAACAAATTTTAGAAATGTAGTAAGAAACAAATATAATTATCATCATAATCTACATTTAGCAAAGGTATTTTAACTTATTTTAAATTATATAGAAAATTTTTTAACTTAGTTATAGTCTCTTTTTTCAGAATTTTACAAAGTTATTTATTTATTTATTCTAACATTAATTGTCAAAATGTGAAAAGCAAAAATGCTTCAAGTTTGATGTTAAGCCAGAATTTCTTACGAAAATGATAAATGGAGACAACATTATAAATTGTAGTACACAACTGTAAATTGCAAAAGATGATTATTTGCTTTAAAATTTCACTTTAAAATACAAACACCACTAATAAATTTAACTGATCATAGAGGAGAAAGCATTGAGGAAACAATTACTTTAATAATTTTACACTTAATAGTATAAACAAAATACAAAATTGCAACGTTTAAGAAAGAAAATACTTTGCTTCCATTTATCATCCATTGTTATCTCCAGTTGACAGTCCACAGTTTCACAAGTACAAAGACGACCTTTCTTTTAAGGCTACTGCCTCTGCCATAAAATGCAAATATGGTAAATGTTGCAATTTTATATTTTGTTTATACTATTAAGTGTAAAATTATTAAATGTAATACTGTCGGCATAATTTATGTTTTATATTTACTGAAACAATTACTAATTAACTAATTAAACTAGAATTTCATGCAATTATTAAACTTAAATTTGGCATCATTTGTTTGGTTACAATAAAATGATATTTTGGCATATCTAAATCAGATAATGATATAGTTAAAAGTTAAGGAAGTTTGAATTCAGTATACCCATTTATTTTGAACAAAAATTTCAAATGTCTACAGAGGTTATTTAAAGAGGCCAGTTGGGAGGATATAATTTTTAAACTAAAGTTACACAACGAAGTCAAACAATTTTAAGTTGTTAAACTAGTTTAGCAGTTGTAATATGATCATAATTAGTTCAGTCAAACTAATTTCAAATGATCATGAAGTTAAATTTAGTTGATTTAAATTAAATGAGATTACCTAGGGTGTTTTGCTTTGGAAATATAATTTTGTTATCTGCAAATTTGAATTCCATTCTGATTTCAATACATGTATGTAACATTGTAGATTAAATACACTAAACTTATTTTGTACAAGTATCCCTTGTACAGCACAGTTCAAGAATTGGGGAAATCCCCTTACAACTCAGTTTGAGAATTGGTGACATCCCCCATACAAAATGTCACAATTTTTAAGTGCAAACACTGTCATTTGACAGGCTGGCCACATGCTGGACACATGGAGTTTTCTGAGTTTTGTTCACATTTATAACACCTAAATATGGGTCAGTTTCCCTTAGAAAGTTCTCTTGGAAATCATCCCCCTTCAACAGATCACCTACATGCCACATTACTGTATACAAGTAAAATCAAATTGAAAAGAAAGCATCCTCATTTAACAGTGTTTAGCAGTGAAAAAAATAATTAATACTAACATACAATTCTGTTTAATTGTGATTATTAGTTAATTATTGATTACTTTAATAAACATATTTCTCTTAATTACAAAAAAAGAATAGTATACTTTTGCTAACTTTTGGAGCCTAACCCTATGTTTTGTACTAGTCCTTTGTTTCATATAGCACAGATTCTCATAACAGAGTACTTTTTCAGAATCTAACTATCATGTTATACAGGAATATCTGTATTTTAATTAATGTTTACTGCTGTTTGATTAATGAATGTGGCCATCATGTCATGAGACAAGGAATAATATAACTAAGTTATCACAATTATTGTGAACAGCATAATACTTAATGTCAAACATAATTATTTTCTAAATGAGTTTAACTTTTGTAGTGTAAATATAGTATTATATGCAGCCCTGCTTATTAATAATGTACTTGTTTCTATTCTAATTACTGAATTAACAAGGTATCATATAGTAAAATCATATTAATAAGATATCATGTGTCAACTGTAGTAAAACACATAAAAACAAAAATTAACATAATTAAATCAAACCATGGTTTTCGAACACCACTTTCCGAACAATTTGGTTCATGAACAGCATTTTGAACTCATAATTGCACCAGTTGCCATACAAGAACTATTGCTGAACAAGCTACTTGGCAAGAGCCAGTCACAGATTAGACAGATATAAATGGTAAAATGTTTACACTTTTCATGTTAAAGGGTATGTTCATAAAGTCGAATGAGTTAAATGAGAATAATGTCAGCGTTATTCTTATTTCGTTAGACTTTTCAAACGATTTGTTTATAACTAAATGGCTGTTTCTAAAATCAAAGATATGAATGTTACTAGTGCAGCCTTATCCAAAATATTTTTCTTAGATTGCTTCGGGTGGACAGTTATTTCCATCATTTCACCTTTTAATTCACAGTTTAAATACTCAAGTAGATTTAGAAACATCGATATCGTTGGGTGCCATTTTCTTAACGAAGTGAACTAACTCTTTCCTTTGTGAACTTCGTTAGAGTTTCATTCGAAACGTCATCACTGCAGAGCATGCACACTAAGTGAGACTACTACTTTTCAAACGATTCGTTACTAATGCATTTAACTTGTTCGACTTTACAAACGTACCCAAAGAAAGTAGAGGGCCTGACCAATCAATAACAGGATTATTGATTCAGAAGTTAGTGATGCCAAGATTGCCTCACATCATTAGACATCACCACAAAAATCATCAATGATGTTATTTATATCAGTTTCAATGCACATGCAGGAAAGATACTGTTTCCATTTTTCAGTATGCATTGCAGTTGAATTTAAATCAAATTAATTAATTGACATTTATGTAATATAAATGGCATCTAAGAATTCGTGTTTAATTAAAGGTGCTTAAGTCAAATTAAATGACAAAAATTTANATGGCTTGTAGAACAGGTTGAAAATGTTTTTTAAAGTTAATAAATAATACTCAGTGAGGTAAGATGTTGTGGAAATTAAGAACTAAACAAATGTTTTTGACCATTTTAATAGGTTTTAATTAACATCCTCAGGTTTTAAATACATTCAACTATATCTTAAATTGTCTTATAAGGTGTTGTTGAAATTAAAAAGCATCTAGCTTGATATTAAGTATTTGTTTAGTTATAAAAATATTTTTTGACCCTGGATATTCTGGTTTTTTGATGTGTTTGTATATTCAAATTTCAATTATGAATTAAAAAATAAAAGTAAAAAATTTATTTTCTCTCCTGATATTCCCAACTTATTAATTAAATTTTTAATATTCATAAAGTTGAAAATTTCACATTTATTTCTTGATATGGGTAGAAATATATAAATTTATTTAAAATAGCAACAAAAACTTAACCAATCTAGCTTTAATTTGGATTAATAAAATTTGGAAAAATAATTATAAATTTCATTCTCTATTTCTCTCTCAAAATTATATTTTTAAGTAGCAACTGATATCCTGGCCATCTCCTTTATGAGCCATGATGGGTATGAAAATGACTTTCTTAATGCACACATAGTAAGAGAGTTGATGGCTGGATGGCCAAGGCAGTGATAAGGAGTCTGCCTATCATCTGGGAGATTCCACATCAAATTTGGGTAAACAACTCAGGAATTTTTCATGGGTAGTCACTTCTGAATATGTCACTCCTGTTCCTCACTACTTTGTCATCCCCAGTGTGTGGGCCTGGCCAAAGCCATATGGATACAAAAAAAAAAAATCCTCTCTTAGTACAGAAAGAGATAAAAACATGAAAAAGGGTAAGATTTCAAAAGAAAAATAATAATAACTATGTTAAGTTATAAAAGAATTATTAAAAAATGTTGCATTATAATAAACAAAATGTAAACTGTAATGAAAAAAACATTACATTATAAAAAAAAAACACAAAATGGACCAAAGTCAGCTAAATGAAATATATTTCTAAGATTATTATAATTAGAAATGATTAAAACTGGTTTGGAACAACTGAATTTTATTATTGATAATTCATTCACATAATTTAAAGTGACTCAATTGAAAATTTCAATATGAAATAAATTAATAAAAAATCTAATTCTAAATCTAAAAAATCTAAAATAAAAAATATAATCAAAATTATTTTATATCTACCCTGAGATCTAGAAGGCGATCTAGCATTCCTTTGAATTTGTTCTTCATTTAAAGAATTATCTTTATCATTAATGTTTTTTTGTAGTCTTGATTTATCGGGAAACATTTCAGGACTAGGAACAAGTATTTCCTGTTTTTCTTTGTTTTCTTTATGTAATTTTTCTTGAATCTGCAATTGAGCTTCATGATTTTCTAACTCTTGAAGGACATGTTTATGGTATTCTTCTGGCAGTGGAGGTCTTGGAGGAGCTTCTAAATCACTGGCCTGGTCTTGAGTCTTTATTAACCTCTGTGGATATTTTCTTGAAAGAGGTGACTGTAACATTCTTTGTTTCCATTCCAAAAGACGTTTCATAGACTCTTCACGTAACTGAGATTTTTTATCATCTGGGCAAGCTGTTGACTGTAAAGATGTTCCTATTTGATATCCTGTTGAAGCAGGTCTATTTTCTCTATTTCTACGATTACTACTTTGTTTTTTATCAACTGCTATCTCAGAATTTGATGATAATTTTTGACTTTTATTTCTTAAAGTTTCTGGAGTTTTATGGAAATGTTCATAAACATCATCTTTACAATATTGTTGGTCAACAGGCATATTTTGTAAACTATAATAATTTATATTTTGTTTTTCAAAAGAATTATTGTTATCTTGATAATAATGCATATGACTATGGGGTAAATTTTCTTTTTGCCAATATTCTTTATCATCTTCTCTGAGATACATGTCTTCATTACCATATCTGTAAGGATCATAACATTCTAAACTAGATTTTGGTCTTTGAGGTTGACTTGATTTCTTTTTACTAGATGATTTAGGCCGGTAAGCTATAGGAGCATTAAATGGATCTGAATATGAATCATGTTCCAGAAAATCAGCAGAATGAGGCCTTGCTGGAGGTATATTTTTATTATGAGTAGGTGATTTATATGGATTTGTTGAGTAATTATCATTATAAACAGTTTCATTATGAGGTACATAATCAAAGGATATTTTATTATATTCATTATCTCTATTTACATATTTGCTTTGCTCATTACTAAGTCGTGGACATGATGCACCATACCTGTATGGGAATGATTTTGCTAAATGTTTTTGATTTGTCATATCAAATCTTTCATCAATACTTTCTGTGCCAATATTATATTGTTCATTTGGTGCAATTGCATAGGGATCTTTCTGACCAGTACGTTTTGGTTTTGGAGGAGCATTTGCATACAAAGGTTGATGAGCTTTCATATAAGTATCTGGTGAGGTTGAATATGGTCGAGAAATATCACTTCCATAATGTCCTGGATATTTATCACCACTTCCCAAAAATTCATTTTCACTCAATTTTCCAGTAATATGAGAACTATCACTAAAGTTGTCTTTTCCAAATTCATTAGAAGAATGTTGAAAATGTAACTGTTCAGAAGCAAAACTGCTATTAAGAGTAGAATTAGGATCTTGAGTACTGCCATATCTTCTAGATTTATATGAGGTAAAGCCTGAATCTTCATCATCATTAGGAAGAGAGATTTTTGGACTAAGATTTCTAGAAGTCATTTCAGGACTGAAAAAGAAAAAAAATTNTTTTAGGATCTTTTTTAATGGAAAGAACTTTTTTAAAAAATAATAAAATTTATTCATTTTTATTAAGTAACAAATTAAGATAATGGTTGTCACAACCATGCTACTCTTCTTCAAATACAATAACTTTTCATTTCAATGATGCATCATATTATTCTGAAGTCATTTTAAAGATTAAAAAGTAGTTTTAATTTAATCATTTGCTACTGCAAAGCTCATTCAAACAAATATATATATGTTTTATACATAAAAGCAAGATTAATCAGCAGTGAGTCAGTTAATCAAAAGTTACTATAACTACTTATAAATGGCTTATTTATTTTTAGTATATTTACATTAGCATGCATTATTCAGTTGACTGAAATTCTTTGTTGATGATAATATTTGACAAGAATAAACAAGAAGAAATTCATAAAAATGAAGTACAATCCTTGCTTTAGGCATTTTCAGATACATTTTTTTTTTTTTTATGTTTTCATTAAAACAATTGTTTCTTAAATTGTTGCTTAACTTTCCCTAGCAACATTTGATGGCACCATTTGTTATCATATTTTATTAAAAAAAGCTTTTTAAATTTTTAAATATTACAAAATGGCAAAACGCTTAATTTTGAGGGTAGGAATGAGTTTTATAAAAAATTATAAATACTAATAACAAGTAAAATCATCATTAAGTCTGACCCCATTGGAGATAAACGACTCCCTTTATCTCCCCACCCCCTTGACCTTTAATCACCAAAATTTAATAGCATCAATTCCCCTAATAAAAAAACTTCCCTGCAAAATTTCAGAAAATTTCAACAAAAAGACAGGGTTATTAAGCTTCAAAGAGGATACACAAAATTGTGCCCACCACATGCACACACTAATATCCATATATACAGAAATACCCCAAATTTTTTTTTGCATTTATCAATGTTTCAATATGTCCTAAACTCAAAAATGTAAAATTCTTGGGGGTCATTTTTTGACCAATTGTCATATTTTCCCTCTGTTACATATAACAGCTGGAAAAGTAATAAGAAAATAAAATTTGCTAATAATGCTTATATTCAAACATAATTTTCAAGAAATAATAAATAACACTTCAAATAAATCATTGAGTAGTTTCATTGTGCTTATTTATGCAATACAAAATTTTACAAAAGAAATGATGGAAATTAGGATTAATTAAGCATTTGAACAGAATATATCTGAAAAATCCATTTGTATATATAGTTTCCAAGTACTACTTGATAATATGAAGGATGAAAACTATTCTTGTAAACTTTTAGTCCTTCTATTTCTGTGCACACTAAGACCTTTTTTTATTTATTTTTTAATCAAATCCATTGTGGGTTTGGCCAAGCCCCAAGGGGCAGCTGGGTGGTGATGGATAAGGTCCAATGTATTTGAGATAGACCAACATCCAATAGATTCTTGGGGTTTCAACCCTTCTAGATTCATTCCTGGATCCCCTATTCCAAGAGCAGCAGGCTGATGCCTTAATCACTTGGACATCTGCCCATCACAGGATAATTTTCAATACCATAATCATATTTAATTCTTTACAGTGAAAAAGCTTTGTTTTGAAGCAGAAATATAAAAATATCAATAATTATATAATAAAGAGAGAGTTTCCAAGATAATCACAGATTATAACTCATTAGAGCAATAAGCAACTATCTAAATATATAAAATTACTTGTCCTGACTGACTGATTCATCATTGCCCAGAGCAAACCGCTGAATCTGAAGAGGTGAAATTTGGCACACAGTTAGGGTACACCATGAGAATGCACACTAAGAAGGGATTTTTCAAAATCCCCCTGCAGGGGGAGAGGGCAAGGATTAAGGCTTAACTTGAAGAACAACTTCTACCGTACTATTTTAGATGCGATTTTTTGTTTTCAATTATGTTTAGTCTTCATTGAGTACTTAGGTATATTAAATTGATAACATTTCAGACATTGTTATAAATATTTTTATATATTTTGATTTTTTAACCAAATGTTTGAACCATTTTAAATTCGAATTTGTTATTGTGTATCAGTTCGATTATAGAATGATTGTAAACATTCCAGAAAATTGATCAAACTGAAAACAGTTTGTTTGATTCTCAGCAATTCTCATCATTCTCAGTGGTAGGTATTATATAACAATTACTATGATTATTGAAATACTGAATATAAATGGGGTTTGCTTGCAAAATCCACACGGGTGAAGTCACGGGTAACAGCTAGTTATTAATATAAATAATTGTAGATTTTTCTTTATTGTAAAACAAAACAAAGAAACCATATGCTACTTCTTTGTAAGCAAATTTTGGAAGAATCTTCCACAATTATTACTAATGCATATATTAATCCAAATGGATCAATATATGAAGAACAAATCCTCCATTTTGACTCCAAAAACTGCTCACCCTCTATTCAATCACATTTGTAATATTCTTCTTTTTAAAATAATTTTGCCTCTATTCATAGATTTTCATCTAGTAAGCCTCTCAATACTTGACTATTAATGTAGAATTTACAATCAATGTCTTCTAATTGTCCAAATTTCTTTTACAGTTTGCATCACTGCATACTTTTATAAAGTACAGTTGGCTGATTTCAAATTATACATTAATAATAATTGTGGAATATTCTTTCAAAACTTGTCCACAAAAAGAAACATGATAAGAAAACCATGATTTCAGTCAGTGGTGGATAGAAGGGAAGAGATGAAAAGGCTACAAATAAATTGTCATATGGCCCATCCCATGGATGACACAAATTATTTATTTGTTTAATACAAGTAAATTTTAATGTGTACAATTTTCTTATCTTCTACATTTAATTTTTGATATTTATTTCATTCTTTATTAATAATCTTGTGATACTATGATAGTCAATAAATGGAAAAAACTAATTATCATTTAATACCCTGTTCCCAACAGATCATAGCAATTAAGAAGTTTTGTTCTTGGCTTTAACTCTAGTTGGAGATGATATGGATTTGCTAATTGTTATTGCTAAATCCCAGAAGTTGCCAGTTCCAAGTCTGGATGAAAAGAGTAAAGGCTGGTTTATAGTACAAGCAACAGCAGTGTGGAGTTAAGGTTGCCAACTGTCACTGGAATTGACAAGATCATCATCTGGTTTATAGTCAAATTCTATAAAGCAGCTAAGCAGCTTTATAGAGTTGACATCTAGAAAGCAGCTTGGTAAAGTGGGTCACTGGCATCAAACATCAAAGTTGAACATTGTTCAATTTTGGAAAAGTTTCACACTAGACCAGAAGTGTATGTCTGTAGTTTGACATCTCGTGGAGCTGAGGATAGCAAATGTAGTGGAATTCCAAAAATCCCACTGTTGCAGTACCATGTTGCCATTGGAGTGTAAACTGGCCCTAGAAGTTGGCAATATAAAAAGCACTCACAGCCATCAACCCTTTATTGATGCCAAAATAGACTATAGCATAATAAACACTACCTAGAACATAGAAATAACTCCAAAGGAACAAGTGGGATTAATAGAGCTGTAGAAGAAGATATTAAAAATGTCTGTATTTTAAAT
This sequence comes from Centruroides sculpturatus, assembly GCF_000671375.1. NCBI lineage: Eukaryota > Metazoa > Arthropoda > Arachnida > Scorpiones > Buthidae > Centruroides > Centruroides sculpturatus. Next base: position 373,422 of record NW_019385963.1, on the reverse strand, counting down.
TTTTGACTAACTATTAACATTTTTTGTAATTATTATTTACAGAGATGCAGCTGTTCACATCTGCACCAATGAATTACTTCATTTAAATTCACTGTTTGTTTTTTTTATAAAGAAATTGTAAATATGCACAATAAAGATACTGGAAGTAACAAACTTTTTAAACGTTTATTTAAAACCAACTCCATTAAAGTATCTAGAATCAAGATGTAATTCCTTAATTTAATTGGTACAATTTTTTTATATTTCTAATGATGGGTTTAGTAAATGCTTATGTCCTATTTCAAATAATAAATATAATTAATTACCTTCATTTTCTAGATGTACAGATGTTGAAGAATCCGAAGAACTATTAAAAAAATCTTGCTCTCTTATATCTTGTCTTTCAGTTCTCATTACACTATTTTGAATTTTTATCTGATGCCTTTGTAAGACTTCATGATGACTATATTTACATAGTAAGTTTTTTCCTAATGTCTTGTTAAGTTGAGAGTTTGACTCTCTACTCAACAGTGGTCCTATATTATTTCCTCCACCATCATAATTGGATCGCTGGCCTTCTGCTAAAAAAGAATCTAATGCTATTTGATCATATAATTCAAATGATTCATCTTTCGATGACTGCGTTTTCAATTGAGGAGTATTTCTTTCTTTTGAAAATCTCCCTAGAAAGTGACGTTTACTGGCATTTCTAAGAACATTCTGATCCAAATATTCAACATCTGAATCATGATCTTCATATTTAGAAGGAGATAAAGTTGACTTTGGTAATGTTTCATTTGTGTAGTCTCTTGTCAGAGAAGAAAATATTTCTTTATTTCTAGAGGAGGTAAAGTTTAATTGATCTGTATCAAAAATGGTGTGTTTAGCTGGTGATACTTGAGGACTAGCTATTATATCTCTATCTTTAATAGTATCTTCAAATGAATCATCAATTTCAGTTATTAATTTATGTTGAGCAAATCCAATGTTTTCATAAAATGGTTCTTCAATTTTTTCATTTGAAAAATGATACGGAAGCCAATCATTCTGATTCCTAACCTTACTATCACCATCTAATAATTCTTCTAATGATCTAGAGAGTCTTTTGACCGTGGCTCCCCATACAGGATCCAAATTTTCATAATGATGCTCATAACTTTTATTGAAATCAGGTGTAGCAGATCTCTGTTTCAGACACTGTAATGTTGATGATGTACTTCTCGTTTTCTCTAAAGTATGACCTGCTTCATATTTATTCCTTTCTGCGTCACGAAATTTGGATGATTCTGGAATTAAAAGATGTTCTAATGAATTTCGTACCTCTTGACTTACATGAGATATTTCGGAAGGAAAAATATGCTGATTTAAATTCTGTTGACAGTTTGATATATCTGTAGAAGAAAAATTATTTGGTGAAATAATTTGATTATTTTCAGATATTTTATTTACTTTTCTTCCTATATCACCTTTATTTGAATTAGAAGGACTTATATCTCTAACGTTATTTAACATATTTTGATTACTTCTTGGTGAGTAACATTTATCTAATAAAGGTGACTTTAGTAACTTTATATCATCTGTATCAGGTAATAAATCTGAATAATAGTAAGGAGCAGCATTTGGAAGCCTGCTTGACTGTCTGTTTGATTTTTTATTTGTAACTGTATCGTCTCGATCATCAGCTGGAACAACATCAGGAGTCAGAGATGCACAAGGACTTGTACTACTTGTTGCACAATCAATTTTATTTTCACAAATTAATTGATTTGGATCACTGGAACTAATTATTTCTAATGAATGAGGCAGGGAACCAGAACTCTTTAATAAATATCTTTCTGAATTTTGTGAACTGTGTTCTGATTTAATTTCATTTGGAAAAAAATTTACATTAGATACATCAAATGATGATTTTTCTGAATTATTTACAATTGATTCTGACATATGCTTGTGAATAATAGGAAGAGAAGATTTATTTCTTAATTTTTTATTTTCAAAGAAATCTTTAACTTGTTTTTCATTGTTTGATTTATTTGTTAAATATTCCTTTTCCACTGGTATCATGTTGTGAAGAAAGTCTGAGAATCGATTTTCATCATTACATGTCTGATGATTTAAAGCATGAATCAAACCTGATTCACATGGATCAGATTCTGCAATTTTAGTTGTCTTTGTCAATAAATCTGTACTAATATCTTTAGTAGTAGATTCATTGTCAGATAAATCTTGAATCTTTATATTTTTAGATAACAAAAATAAAGTTTGTGCATTATGATCATCATCTGTAGACATATGTTCATCAACAGATGATTGTTCACCTAATAAAATAGCTGTTTGATAAGGTGGCAAACTGAGATTTTTTGGTGTATCAAAATCCCTACTTGCTTCATCATCTGCATCAGAAGCATCTGAATCTTTCATCTGAAGTAAATCTGGAATTGAATCATTTAACTGTGATGGAATATCAGATTCTAAAAATTCTTCCATACATAAAGGTTTCTCGGGTGGATGCAGTCTATTAGGAGAAAAGTTCAGCATTTCAGGGAATTCTGGCTTTTTATTTGGAATATTAGTTATCTCATAAATATCATTTGAGCTGTGATTTTTCATGGAATAAAGTGATTTCTGACTAGTTTCATTAAATGATAAAGAACTTAAAGAAGGTTTTTTAGATGTGGATTTAATCAGCAAATTTTCTGTATTTTCTAAGTATTTGGGCTTTTCATAAATGTTTTCTGAAGAAGAATTTCCCGAACTTTGCAAATCATATGGAAAGTGAGAATGTTTTGATTTTTCATATACATCATGTAAGAAACTGGGTGGAGGTGATATTGGTTCATTATACAATGGTTCATCATCTACTGATGGTTTATCAGTTTGATCTTTTAGACAACTAGTGATACCTGAAGAAATTTTAGACTTATCTTCATCCATGGCAACATACTCAGGTTCCTCTGAATTCTTTTTGCCACTCATAGGCAAATATGCTTCTTCTTCAGCTTTAGAAATTTTTAAACTACTGATTTCACCCGTTTCTTTGTCCTCTACTAAACTTAATCTTAAAGCACCTTTTGTTATTATGATTTCATCAATTCCATTTTCCTCTTTGCCCAATTTCTTCTCTCTCCCAGTATCTGCTGTTCTCCTTAAATCAGCTAATACTGAAGAGAGTGGTGATAAAATAAGGGGAGCAGATTTATTTGTCATGATTTCTTCATTAGATTCATCATTTTTACTATCATCAAGCAAAACAGCTTCAGAATCACTAAAAAACTGTCGTGGATATATGGGACTATTATAAGTTATATTTTCTTTATTTAATAATATTTCACTTGCATTTTCACCAAATAAATGAGAATCTACATTTAAATTTTTACAAGAAATTTCTTTTTTTTGTTTTTCATTACTTCCTACATTCTTTTTAATCTCTCCATTGCTATGATTAGGAGAGGTTTGTTCAAAATGTTTTATTCTATTCTGAACAATATTTGGTGGAGGTGCCTCCTTTTGCTTTTGTAAAAATGTTCTCATCTCTTCAAAACTACAATTTTTCATTATATGAGAAGGTATTTCTAAATTTTCTGGTTTATTCTTTTCTTGTAATTTTGTAATATGTGTCTTCTCAGATAAACTTTCGTTCTTTATTGCATTATTATCAACCAAAAGACTGCTAGGGGAACTAAAATTTAGGCTTTGACAATTACTATCTGATTTATTATGTATCAATTCATTACCAGAATTATCTAATTTATGAATTCTTGGAAAGCTATTAATACGTAATTGCATTTTCTTCTGTCTTGCATCTTTCATTCTTGCACTACCTGGATATGGTGGTAGCGGCAAGCCAACATCTTTATCTAGTTCCCAATTTGTGCATGAAGGTTTACCCACATTTTTCCAATAATGGGTATCATAAGTCTCTATACCCTTTTTAACATCAGCTGGCTTTTGCTGTAATTTAATATCGGGTTTTAATTGATTATTTTCATTATCAATCTCTTGGGATATATCTGAAGCTTTTTGTTTTTCATTACTTTTGGAAATATATTTTTCCTTTACTTTAGTACCTTGAGATAATGAATAAAATAATTGTGATGCTTTATAATAATCTTCCTTTTTTATTTGAAAATATTCTTTTTTATCATCATCTTCTGTACTTTTAGATAACAGTGGCAAGTCTGGTTCATCCAAATGATTTTTATAGTCACTATACTGTTTAGAATAAGTATTTACATCTTGAATTTGCACTGGATATCCTTCACTTTTCAGACTCTCTTCTGACACTGCAAGATTTCTCAAGTCTTCTTCAGCAGGAATCGATCTGATCTTGCTTGATCTACCAAAAACTTCACATTTAATATTAGTATTGTTAATACTATCATCTAATGTTCTTATATTGACATAGTCAGGTGATGGCGATTCATTTATTTTTGACATTGATCCAGTTTTTGTCGCCAAGCACTTCTCAATACTGCTTCTTCTTGTTTTGTTGCTCTGTGATGGACGTCTTGTTCTTTTTCGATCCTTTATGTTATATTCTTTAATACAGAAGAAAACTATATAATAATCTATAGTTGACAGAAATATTATTAACAAAATTTACATTTTAAAAGCAAAAATATCATGCCAATAATAGGAGAAGTAATCTGTTAGTTTTAATTAGTCCATGCATCAACTCATGTTCTGCAACTTTGGCTACTAGTTTTGTATTAAATTTAAGCAGATTGTCTTCATCATTTAGAGCTGATATCTATTAACTTTTAAAGCATGAAATGTTATTAATTCAAAATAAGTTAAAAAAATAAGAAAAATGAAANTTTCAATGCACATGCAGGAAAGATACTGTTTCCATTTTTCAGTATGCATTGCAGTTGAATTTAAATCAAATTAATTAATTGACATTTATGTAATATAAATGGCATCTAAGAATTCGTGTTTAATTAAAGGTGCTTAAGTCAAATTAAATGACAAAAATTTATTATATTATATATAATATTACATTGCAATTGTAAGCACTTTTATGAATAAAATATGTTAAAAAGTTTTAAAAAACAAGAAAAAAAGGGGCTTTATTTTGGGGATCAAAATAAATGGATGGATTAATCCATTTTATATTGTTCCTTATGGAAAAATTTGTTTGTTTTGAATAAATTGGTTTTAGAACAACTTTTAAGAATGGATTATGTTTGAAAACCAAGGTTTGACTATAGATTTAAAATAAATTATTTAAATTAAAAATAATAGAAAAAAGTAAATATTCAATTTTAACTGTTTTGCCTAGGAGGTCTCCAGCTGAAATGCTTAAACGTTTTCCTTGACTAGAAAGACCTTCTGACTGATGCACTAATTTTTTTAATCTAGATGGCTGAAAAACAAATTTATTAAAAATATTTTATATCTATGAAAAACCAATTTCAAATTATTTTATGAGATAAACATTAAACAAGAAAAATGCAACCATTACTTACAGTTCTCACGTGGATTTCGGAATCAGACATATTAGGATCTTCTTTGCAGGTTCTGAACACACCAATGTTGTTATCACCAAGTGAATCTAATTTATCATTTACTGAATAAGATGATGATAATTTCTGCATTGATGAACCTATTTAATAGTTTAAATTATGTATATATTTTTAATTTCTCAAAATTTTAAGTTTTNCTTCTTACTCAGAGTCATGTTTTAACCATAGAAGAATAAGCAGGTTAACATAACTCCTACAGTTTCAAACTTATAACACACCCTGCATTAACTTATCCATAACACGATTTAAGATATAATTGAATATATTTAAAATCTGAGGATGTTAATTAAAACCTATTAAAACGGTCAAAAACATTTGTTTAGTTCTTAATTTCCACAACAACATCTTATTTCACTGAGAATTATTTATCAACTTTAACATTTTCAACCTGTTCTACAAGCCATCTTCAGGATTTTAAAATTCATGGAACATTGATAAGTTCTTTTTGAATACAATAGTTAAGAATGCATTTAAAATACAAAATTCTTTGGAATAATAAGCATAATTGAATCCAAAGAATATATTACAGTAATATATTCTTTGGATTCAATTATGTTTTTTCAATTATGTTTATGATTCAATTATGTTGGATTTTAAATTGTATATATATATATATACAATTTAAAATAATAAAACATAATAAGATATATAAAAAGAAAAAAAAAAAAAATTACATGATTCCATGAATTTTTAAAAACATGAAGATGGCTTGTAGAACAGGTTGAAAATGTTTTTTAAAGTTAATAAATAATACTCAGTGAGGTAAGATGTTGTGGAAATTAAGAACTAAACAAATGTTTTTGACCATTTTAATAGGTTTTAATTAACATCCTCAGGTTTTAAATACATTCAACTATATCTTAAATTGTCTTATAAGGTGTTGTTGAAATTAAAAAGCATCTAGCTTGATATTAAGTATTTGTTTAGTTATAAAAATATTTTTTGACCCTGGATATTCTGGTTTTTTGATGTGTTTGTATATTCAAATTTCAATTATGAATTAAAAAATAAAAGTAAAAAATTTATTTTCTCTCCTGATATTCCCAACTTATTAATTAAATTTTTAATATTCATAAAGTTGAAAATTTCACATTTATTTCTTGATATGGGTAGAAATATATAAATTTATTTAAAATAGCAACAAAAACTTAACCAATCTAGCTTTAATTTGGATTAATAAAATTTGGAAAAATAATTATAAATTTCATTCTCTATTTCTCTCTCAAAATTATATTTTTAAGTAGCAACTGATATCCTGGCCATCTCCTTTATGAGCCATGATGGGTATGAAAATGACTTTCTTAATGCACACATAGTAAGAGAGTTGATGGCTGGATGGCCAAGGCAGTGATAAGGAGTCTGCCTATCATCTGGGAGATTCCACATCAAATTTGGGTAAACAACTCAGGAATTTTTCATGGGTAGTCACTTCTGAATATGTCACTCCTGTTCCTCACTACTTTGTCATCCCCAGTGTGTGGGCCTGGCCAAAGCCATATGGATACAAAAAAAAAAAATCCTCTCTTAGTACAGAAAGAGATAAAAACATGAAAAAGGGTAAGATTTCAAAAGAAAAATAATAATAACTATGTTAAGTTATAAAAGAATTATTAAAAAATGTTGCATTATAATAAACAAAATGTAAACTGTAATGAAAAAAACATTACATTATAAAAAAAAAACACAAAATGGACCAAAGTCAGCTAAATGAAATATATTTCTAAGATTATTATAATTAGAAATGATTAAAACTGGTTTGGAACAACTGAATTTTATTATTGATAATTCATTCACATAATTTAAAGTGACTCAATTGAAAATTTCAATATGAAATAAATTAATAAAAAATCTAATTCTAAATCTAAAAAATCTAAAATAAAAAATATAATCAAAATTATTTTATATCTACCCTGAGATCTAGAAGGCGATCTAGCATTCCTTTGAATTTGTTCTTCATTTAAAGAATTATCTTTATCATTAATGTTTTTTTGTAGTCTTGATTTATCGGGAAACATTTCAGGACTAGGAACAAGTATTTCCTGTTTTTCTTTGTTTTCTTTATGTAATTTTTCTTGAATCTGCAATTGAGCTTCATGATTTTCTAACTCTTGAAGGACATGTTTATGGTATTCTTCTGGCAGTGGAGGTCTTGGAGGAGCTTCTAAATCACTGGCCTGGTCTTGAGTCTTTATTAACCTCTGTGGATATTTTCTTGAAAGAGGTGACTGTAACATTCTTTGTTTCCATTCCAAAAGACGTTTCATAGACTCTTCACGTAACTGAGATTTTTTATCATCTGGGCAAGCTGTTGACTGTAAAGATGTTCCTATTTGATATCCTGTTGAAGCAGGTCTATTTTCTCTATTTCTACGATTACTACTTTGTTTTTTATCAACTGCTATCTCAGAATTTGATGATAATTTTTGACTTTTATTTCTTAAAGTTTCTGGAGTTTTATGGAAATGTTCATAAACATCATCTTTACAATATTGTTGGTCAACAGGCATATTTTGTAAACTATAATAATTTATATTTTGTTTTTCAAAAGAATTATTGTTATCTTGATAATAATGCATATGACTATGGGGTAAATTTTCTTTTTGCCAATATTCTTTATCATCTTCTCTGAGATACATGTCTTCATTACCATATCTGTAAGGATCATAACATTCTAAACTAGATTTTGGTCTTTGAGGTTGACTTGATTTCTTTTTACTAGATGATTTAGGCCGGTAAGCTATAGGAGCATTAAATGGATCTGAATATGAATCATGTTCCAGAAAATCAGCAGAATGAGGCCTTGCTGGAGGTATATTTTTATTATGAGTAGGTGATTTATATGGATTTGTTGAGTAATTATCATTATAAACAGTTTCATTATGAGGTACATAATCAAAGGATATTTTATTATATTCATTATCTCTATTTACATATTTGCTTTGCTCATTACTAAGTCGTGGACATGATGCACCATACCTGTATGGGAATGATTTTGCTAAATGTTTTTGATTTGTCATATCAAATCTTTCATCAATACTTTCTGTGCCAATATTATATTGTTCATTTGGTGCAATTGCATAGGGATCTTTCTGACCAGTACGTTTTGGTTTTGGAGGAGCATTTGCATACAAAGGTTGATGAGCTTTCATATAAGTATCTGGTGAGGTTGAATATGGTCGAGAAATATCACTTCCATAATGTCCTGGATATTTATCACCACTTCCCAAAAATTCATTTTCACTCAATTTTCCAGTAATATGAGAACTATCACTAAAGTTGTCTTTTCCAAATTCATTAGAAGAATGTTGAAAATGTAACTGTTCAGAAGCAAAACTGCTATTAAGAGTAGAATTAGGATCTTGAGTACTGCCATATCTTCTAGATTTATATGAGGTAAAGCCTGAATCTTCATCATCATTAGGAAGAGAGATTTTTGGACTAAGATTTCTAGAAGTCATTTCAGGACTGAAAAAGAAAAAAAATTTAAATATTTTACTTAAATGATAAAAATATTTAAAAACTTAGAAAAGTACTATATTGGTAATCACATTAATAAAATGAGAATTTAAAATAAAAAGTTAAATATATAAAAATCAATTGATGAAAATTCATTCTAATAATCATTAATAAATTTTTACCCAAAAACTAACTTTTTCAATTTAATTACAACCTTTAGAATGTTACAGATAATTATGAAACTGAATAAAATTCTATACATATATAGCATAATTTCAATTAATAATGGGAATTTTAAACTAACGTTACCAAATAAAATAAAAATTTAAATCTTGATAAATTTAAGTTAATGAATTTCTGATGTTCTTATTATGTTATCTAGTATTTTATTACTAGACAAATAATGATTGTAATAGTAAATTAAGTTATTTCATATACACAGGCCTCTGAGAACCATTTTCCCTCTGAAAAAGTGAGTTGAAATACAGAAATAGTGAGTAAAAAGAGTGCAATAGTGACAAAACAAAGTGAAAACATGGAAGGAAAACTCAGCAAAATAGCAGTAAAAGTTGTTTTTTTCTTTTTCCTTCTTTTTATTCTGTTATGGTTAAATATATTTTAAAAATTTCTGTATATACTGTAATACAGTAGCCACTCGTTATATAGCGCTTTTTGGTCCTCCAAATTTTAAAAGCACTTGTGGCAATAAATTTAAAATTATCAATTGCCATTGAATTTCTATTTGCAATGAAATACAGAATTTTATTTCTACCATTGTCCTTGAAACTACCACTGAAGGTGAAACAATAAATTTGTCAAGATCTAAAAATGAGACCCTATGGCTTTGGGGAAATGGATTTTGATGATCTTTGGTTTAGAGGTAGTACACCTCGTGATTGTACTAACTGTAAAATACTAAAGTGCAACACTCAAATATAATCGAGAAAAACGAACTTAAAGTTTTCTTTAACACTTTATATATAAGTTACATGTACTTCTGCTTGAGTGTGCTGTGGTGTGAGCAGTAACACTCCTGACTTGTACGCTTGCATGCTTGGGTTTGATTCTCTTGTGTATACTTTTTTCCTTTTTTTTTAAAATTCATAAATACTTATAATGTATTTATTTGTTTACTCATTCATTTATTTCTTATTATTTATTGATTTTTGAATTTTTGTTTTGAATGTTTTTACCATAAGTATCATTCAGGATCATGTACAGTACATCTGACAATGATATGTAATTATACAATATTGCTTCAATATATTAAATTCGCTTTTCTCGATTATATTTGAGTTTTGCACTTTAGTATTTTACATCACTACACTGTTTCGATACATCACTGTATAAAGAATTATCATCAACAGTTTTTTCGTCACAACGAAAATATGCAAAACAGATAGACATATCAATTGTCATTTGTTCCTTTTGATATTAAATATTATTTATTAGTTTTAAGTACCCTCTCCTCATTTAAAAGTTTCTGTGAATTGAAAATTTCACACCTTTATATGAATTGACAGCGTCAATTCACATAAAGGTGTGAAATTTCAAATTCACTGATATGTGTAAGGAAAAAGATTTCTTTAATTCTGAACAGAAAGTTTTTATACTGTAGTAACTTTATCCTCCTTTTTAAAGAATTTTTACTCTTTGTAATTTTATAAGTTTTGATGGTTCTATTATATGTTCCATATTTATTTTTTTAAATTTTCAATTACAGCATTTATAATTTTTATTGAAAAACATAAATTACACGAAGTTTTAATAAGCAATTTATTGTAAAATACAGTTGACCCCCCTATAAGATCATTGATTTTTCCGTTTTATCTGAATTACATGTTGTACGAGTCACTTAGATTTTACAAATATGTGAGCCATTCACAGTCCGGCACACGTATTTGTAAAATCTAAGTGACTCGTACAACATGTAATTCAGATAAAACGGAAAAATCAATGATCTTATAGGGGGGTCGACTGTATAGTATTGTATAATAAAATCGTAACTGTACATATATAATTATGATCCATGTCACATTACAAAAAATCATAACTCATATTTTGTTTTTACAGTAAATCGACAGTATTTGTCTTTAAATGTTATTGTTAAAGAAACAATGCTAAATGGGGTTGGTGGTATTGATGTTTACATAAATGTCAATTAATACGAGATAACCAAGAATAAATGTCAATTAATACGAGAATAACCAAGAATTAATAACGAGATAACCAAGTTCAGTATTGAAAAACTAAGCTTATTTTATATCAAAAACACTTGCTGATGAAAGAATAGAGGATAGAAATTGCATAGCATGTATAATCTGTTTAGAGGCCCCAAAATTTTTAGTACTCAATTATATTGCGTTTTTTCTTTGTCTCCCGACAAGTGCCAATATAAGAAGGAACTACTGTATTTCCAGTAAACTGTGAATACTTAAAAAGTCTTTGACATCTGTAAATAATCAGTAATGAAAAATGACGTTCTTTCATTCTGATTATTCTGGATGTTTTCAGCTTCCTTTTTTTGGTTCCTATTGCTTTTGAACACTTAACATTAACAAGCATTACATGTGCTCCTATACTTCTTTCTAGCTGTTAATGGCCTTCTCCAGTTTTTTTTGTTTGCTGTTTTTAACAAAACTTGGCCTGTTGCATGTATTTTCACTTTCTTCTGGTTTAAACACTCTTTCCTACATTGATGAACTATCAGGAGGAAGTGCTGGGCGAGAAATTGAAAACCCCCGTTTGACATCAGTATTGCCATGAGAGAGAGGTCAATGCCGATTTCACTAATTTGGCTACACTGGGACATCTATCATGATCAGAAACTGTTTATTTTTTAATGCTTTGAGACGTGTAAATATTGATTTCAAAATAAATTAATACTGTATTTACTCGCATATAAGATGAGGTTTTATTCATTTTTCATTGCTTCAAAAACCTAGGCCATCCTATACGCGCAAGCAAAGGATTCTTTACGCTTTTGTAATAATTTTTGTTAAATAGCCTGATGTTTCCTGGGCAAAAAATAAAAACAAACATTAAAGTTATTTCATACTTCTAACCTTTCTATTATATTATATTATAGTATTTGATTTATACTTACAAAGATTAAATTATGTAAGAGTTTATCACATTGTAAAAATTCTTTAATTAAATTGTATACAGTAGAGGAATAAAGAATTTTTAAAATGCATTAGATTGGTCACTCAGTATGATAAACCCTTATGTAAGATAACCTTTGTAGTTATATAAATCAAATACTATAACAAACATTAAAACAAAAAACCATATAAAGAGTTTGGTTATTTCAGCCTACCAATGTCACGTTTACTGCGATACTCAGATGGTACGAAATTGCACAATTTCGTTGATCAAGTAGACACTAATTGAAAATATATTTTAAACTTTTTAAGATATCATATTTTTTCCTAATGTTAACTCTAAGAAATTGTGCCATTCACAGACAAATATCAAATGGTAATCTGCCAACCATTTGATATTTGTCTGTTATCTGTTATCAAACAACAGACCAAATGTCTGTTATCAAACAACATAGTCTGTTATCAAACAACAGACCAAATGTTGAAACTCAACACCCTTGAAAACCACTTAAATCATATTTTGTGCTGGCAGTAACCTTATATTATGTAATTTTCCTATTTGAATGCCACCGTACTGCTGGTCTGATAGAAAGAAGGGAGTTGCAGTTAATTTGGCCAAAAGTAGTCATTCACCTCTTCTAAAAAGAGAGGATGGTCAACGACTACTAATTAATACAGGTCTACTATTAATATTTGAAAACTGACCCATGTTGGATGAGTTGTGATGGCCCTGCACTTGATCAAAGTTGTTAACCTTAACATTCATAAGACTTTGTATGACTTACTTAAATAAAAAAAATCTTGTAAAAATTCTAGAATAATTGCTTTTATGTGATGACAAATTTTTAAAAATTTTGGCAACAGATTGTATTCTCATAAATATTGTGTTTATGGAAAAATTAATGGGCTGCAAATTGAAAAAACTGTAGATCCATAAATTCCCACTGTCTTCCCTTATCTATTTGTCCTTCCTTAATCTCGAGAAAGGAGTTAGATAGATGAAAGTCAAAACCAGATATGGAAATCGTAAGAGAAAAGCACCAGATTAACTATATGTGAACTTCCAATTTGTACCGCAAGTCACATTATTTCAATGCAAAAATTTTCCCCCAAATGGTGTTACATACATAATCAGCACAACTCTATTGCTAACAGGAAAAGTATAATGTACAGGGACATAACACTACTACACTCCACGTAGGCAAGTGCTATGTGCTACCTGTCACAGTGATGGTGTAATGGTGCATCTATTTTGCACTTTATCATTGTCACAGTAATTCAGTGAATATAATATATATATTTTTAAATTATATCCCTTTTTTAATGTAAGAATTATATTTAGTTAATTAGTTTGTTAACTTTTTTTGCCAACATATGGTATTACATATAACTCAGAAAATTGACTGTAAATAAAAATTGATATTTTGAAGTGGGACATATGGCATGATTTAAGTTAAAAGCATTTAAATGTAACTAAAACAGTCAAGGAGTGTATAGCAAACAAACAAACATCTCATTTATATATATATATATATATATATAGGTTTTGAATTTATTTTTGTGTATTTGGTAAGATAAAAGAAGAAATAATATTTTAATATTTTTAAAAGAGAAAAGTTTATTTAATACAGTAGAGCATCGTTTATCTGAAAGTCGATCAACCGAAACATCGGTTAACCGAAAGTGTTCCAGTCTGACTGTGTCATGCTGAATTGAACATTTTAGAAACTAGGTTAACTTCCAAAATATAATTTTTTTGTTTTTATATTTTTCAATATATTTATTTTGTTTGTACAAAATAAAGAAATAATTTTTAATGATACAATAGCCGCGATTATTATTTTAAAAAATTTACATTAGGCTTAACATCAACGAAAATTCAATGCAATGCGACAAGCAACGGAGAAAAATTTCAACACGGGATAGGTTAATATATTTTTTTGGTACATAATCAGTTATCTAAAAAATAAGTTATGCGAAAAACCCCAGTCCCCAATTGATTCGGATAAACGATGCTCTACTGTAGTTTAGAAACAAATAATTATAATTTACCTAAGAGTATTCTGCACAATTGAAGCTAATGACATAACATTCATCCATTGAGCCATACCTTCTTTAGAATCAGAAGCAAAATAATAAGTTTTCATATTATGATGTTCTGCCTAGGATAAAATTAAAATTTTGCTGAGGTTTATTAAATGAAATAAGGTCATTAAAATATACAAATTTAAATAATAATTTGTTTAAAGCTTAATTTTAATTTATAAAATTTTTCATAGCATAAGCTTAATTGTCAAAACAATTTTTATACTTTGTGTGATAAATTATTTAATAGATTAATATAACAACTGATTGAGAAAATTTGCCAAACCTGATTTTTAATTAAATTAAAATAAACTATTCAAATTGTTATAGACAAAATGTAAATCATTATGTACAATATACATGCCACCCACAGACAGAAACCAAGATAAAACCAACACCAAAGGAAATTAGTTCAGTTCCCACTTACTGCAAAGAATTCTTCAAGCTTCAGTTACTTATAACTAAAACAGAATCTAAATAAGACATTTATAGAATTTAACTAGACTAAACATGTTTTGACTAAATATTTCTTTTACAAATGCTATGAAATTTATAAATAATAATTGAAGAGTTTGGGTGTAAAAGGTTGTAACCTATATAAACTTAGTTTTCAGGAAAATGTGAATAAAAGATTTTTATTATTTGCCAGTGTGGCTTACTATGCCTCTGACTTCACTGTCCCTTTATGCCTCTGACACTTCTGAACATTTCATAAGACAGACATTAGATAGAGCAACCAATCAGTAAGGATAATTCAAAATTTTATGAGTTATCACCTTTTACATACAAATCCTTCAATTTATATATTATTCCTCATTTTTTAATAATAAATGTCTTAATTTTATAAACAAAAAATTCTATTTCTCATGTTTTTATTAAGCCAATTACCCACTTTAAAAGCAAACTTTCGAGATATTTTATCATCACTTGAGCAAGCACTAATCTTGTAACTAGGAAGTAGAATTGATCCAAGAACTTTCTCTTCATCTGGGCCTACAAAAAAATAAATATATTTTAATATTCTATATTATAATCTAAATAAAACAGAAAAGATAAAAGCATATAAAACGTTTTAAAGTAATTTTAAAAAAAAATCAAACATATAAATGTTATGTATTATACATGAAAAAACTTTTCATACATAATACATCCTTATTTCAAATTTCGTTGTACCTTTGTAATAAAAGAGGCAGAAGTCAGCCAGTACAAACCAACGTTTTCTCCATTGTTTTAAGGCACCACCTTCCAATTTATACAACCAACCTTCCATTGATACAGGTGAATGACTATTCCTTTTTACTACTGGAGATCTACAATAAAAAAGGAATGATTCATAAAGAAAACTGCAAAATTTGAAAATTATATAATCTATATATATTATATTATACAAATTATATGTTTGAATATCAAGTAGTTAAAGGAGTGAAATTGGTTAAAGACTCATTTTGCTAAGACCAATAGAAGACATTTAAGACAAAATTTTCTGAGTAATCTATGTAAATACCAATCAATGATGAATTTTATAAAAAGAATATTTCAAGAAAAGATTATTCTTTACATCAAAATATTAATTTTAAATAATTATCATATTTTAAGTTGGATTGGCTTGATAGATATGGCAATGCAATATATGGGTGATGTGCCAAGGAGGAGTGCCTCTCAGAAGGATCTTCTGTAGGAAAGTGACCCCTATTTAAATGTTAGACATATGAGAAAAACAAAGAAAAGTTCATAATGACCAGTACATGGTCAGTATAAACTCATGACCAACTACAGTGATGTAGTTACCTTGTACTTAAAATTTAATTCATTCCAGGAGGCCATTCAAACTCTGAATCATTTGAAGTATAAAGCAATTTTTCCCATTAGAAATAATGGTAAAAAAATTAATTCATGCCTAGACCCTAAACAATACACATTTTAATAAAGTTGAAACAGCAAATACACATATTTTAAGGTAAAAATAGCAATTAAATGTCCTGATAATAAATTAAAACATGAAAACAATAAATAAAATACGTAAATACTGTATACTGTATAATAAAATGAAAATTGCACTAACTGCACACTGTCTTGATTTTGACATCTTAAACGTGACCACCAGATCTACCACAAGTGTACTGTTTTCACAAAGTTTCACAATAATTTCCTTTTTCACCTCAATTATCAATATTACAACCTTCCTCTTAGGCTTTGTTGCTTCCATGCACTTTCAGATGGCATGGTTAATAGATAAAGTTTATATTAGGTTGGAAAGACTGTTTATAGATATTTTTAGCATCTGTCATAACTTACCATAGATGAACAAACAAATTCACACCTAAATGCTAATTCCAGAAGTAAATGAACAAATAAACTTTAGTGTTCAAACGTTTTCCTGACAAGGGCCTCTGAAAGACAGCCGAAAATGTTTGAACATTAAAGTTTCTTCGTTCATTTACTGCTGGAATTAGCATTTAGGTGTGAATTTGTTTGTTTATTGTATAGTTCCAGTTTATGTATGCCAGTTTTTTTGTCCGATTAATCATAGATTTGCCATTTAATGATAAAAGGTGTAAAATTTAATATCCACTTGAGAACTGTTGTGTAACTCCATTACACAAGGGTTCTCAAGTGAATATTGTACAGCAACTCCAATCTGTAGAGAGTTTATGATATTTGTAAAATTTAAGACATTATTGCTAAAGTGAGATTTTACTCTTTGTTTAGAAGCTTATTTTAAACTTTTTACTTCCCATTTTGTTTAAATAAAATCAAGTCATAACATCTTTGGATAAAAAGCTTATTATATATATTAATACAATCTGCACAGAACTACTGGTATAAAGTAATAAAAATAATTTCAACCATATGTAATTACTGACAAACCAGGGGCTTACACCCATTGTTTGATAATGGAGGATAGGAAAACAGATCTGGATTACATTTCAAGCAAAGCCAAGCATACCCTGCATACCTTATCAATGCTCTTATTGTATGCCAAGAACATCCAACAGAACCATTACAATCAAAAGATGGGTCTTTTTTAGTTGTTACTTATAATAAGGTCCTTGCCAGCATCTACAAGGAAATATTCCACTTTACAAGTTATAGGATTGCTTACAGGAGGTCTCCTACTGTTTTTTCTAATATTAGAAATGATAAGGACTAATTGGAGAGAAACTGCAGAAACAGAAGTCTATACTATCCCTCTACATGAGATAGGGTGAATCGTTCATGTGAATACAGTGTGTGATCAGTTAACAAACAAATCAAATAATGAACACTTTCGCAAAAGATTTTTATGTTCGGACAATGAACACATGATCGGATAACAAATACCCCACAGAACAAACACAAGAAGAAGCGACGTAAAGTAATGAATACCTATTGGTCTTCCCTTCTCTTCGGGCAACAATTTGAAACTTTTCGGAGTGTGGAAGATATCAACATCGATGCTCAAGCCAGTATATACTGATCAGATA
Source organism: Centruroides sculpturatus (assembly GCF_000671375.1). Taxonomy (NCBI): domain Eukaryota; kingdom Metazoa; phylum Arthropoda; class Arachnida; order Scorpiones; family Buthidae; genus Centruroides; species Centruroides sculpturatus. Next base: position 355,812 of record NW_019385963.1, on the reverse strand, counting down.
GTATTCCTCTGAACTTTGAAACTCTCCCTTGTAATTCCAGCCTTTTATTTTTCTGACAAAACAATTCTTTTATGTATTCGCAAGACTGTCGGGTAGGCACTCGTTAAGTTTTGCATCTGTTTTTCTTTTCAAAAGGTGAGAGTATAATAGCAAAGGTAAAGAGAGAGTGGGCAGAAGATGCCTAATGTTGCTGGGAAGTATGGCGTAAACATGTCTACAGTAGGCTGCAGTTCAATCTTATTTAAGAAAAATACTGTATAATCAAGAAGACTGAAGCAGCTAAAGAAGTAACAAAAATCACATCTGAGAAATAAAGAGTTCATAATGGAACTTGAAACGGATCTGATGACAGAAGAACACCAAGAACTCTTGAATGAAGAACACCAAGAAACTTGGCAAAATATGTTTTCTTCTGAAAAAAGAGGATTAATGCCGATATCTGTTATTAAAGATCCTTTGAAGAAGTGGGAGAATGTCAGAACAATGGTCTTAAAATGGCATCCAAACCAGGTTGAGGCGTGGGGATTTCTACAATTGCAATGCTATTAATTACTTACAAAAAAATTCTGAAGAAGAGAGAAAAGAAATCGACATTAGAGATTCTTTAACCCTTTCAAATGGAGAAAACATGACTAATGAAAACGCAAGACTGTGTATGTATACAGTTTTATTATTACATATAAATAAATGTAGTAAGAAAGTATATATTTTTTATTTTTGGGGTCTCTAGAACGAATTAATTAAATTCCCATTAAAACCTATGGTAAATTGATAATCGGTTAACAAACAATTCGGATAGCAAACAAAGTCTTGGAATGGATTATGTTCGTTAACCGATCACCCACTGTATATTGGAGCTATTGCTCGTGGGCTAAAAATAAGGATCAGGGAGTACAAATATACAACTCAGAAGGGTCTTTCCACTACTGCATTAGCTTCTTTTGCTGTTGATAACGATGTTCAAGTTAAATTTGAGGACATCCATTACTACACAGTGATGACCTGACTAACCTGAAATATCTTGAAAGACTAGAAATAACATTTAACATTTAAATACAAAGACAAAATATTTTAAACAAATGCAATATAATATAAATAATAAAATAAAATAAGCAAAATGCATTAATATATACAGGCAGGTGCAGACTAAAAATTCTTATATTTTAATTTTTCTTTTTATGAGGAATTTCCATGAATTAGGTAGTCCATCTGCACTTGTGGCATTTATCATCTTTTAATTTACTTTTATAAATTTCAAGTTTTTCTTGGCTCAATGCTAATGAAGATGAACTCATAACTCTGTGGATACTCACTTCATTCCATTTAACTATGAAGTCCTGTACTTATGTCATACTGGACAAAACCATGTTACAGTGCCCCTTTTCAATGTCACATTTGTGTGTACATCACAGACAAAAGACATGCCAAAATAATTTTCAAAAGGGGTTCCTAATTTATACAGTATTTTGAGAAATGATAAAGATAAGGTCAAAAATGAAGAAAAAGCAGACATATACCAGTACAAAATTCCATTTGAAAATCAGCAGTTAGGAATAAAGAAGAGCTATGTTAGGTTCACAAGAAGGAATCTAGCAAGTAGGCTCAAAGAACACAATTATGATATTGAAAAGGGGCACTGCAACACAGTTTTGTCCAGTATGACACAAGTACGGGACTCCACATTTAAATGGAATGAAGTGAGTATCCACAGACCTATGAGTTCACCTTCATTAGCATTGAGCCACAGGTGCAGACGGACTACCTAATTCATGGAAATTCCTCATAAAAAGAAAAATTAAAATATAAGAATTTTTAGTCTGCACCTGCCTGTATATATTAATGCATTTTGCTTATTTTATTTTATTATTTATATTATATTGCATTTGTTTAAAATATTTTGTCTTTGTATTTAAATGTTAATTTATCTGATTTAAATTTATATATGAGAGTTCAAATGTTCCTTTGTTAAAATATTCCATTTTGAAATGGCATTTGAATTCGATTACACCGATTGCATTAGGATGAAAATGTTTGTGTTTGTTTAATAAAATGTTTCTCAGCAACAGAAGATGGTTTTGATAGTTCGTTAGCTACAACTGTGATATTATTGAATAACATTATCATTAATCATAGACAAACTAAAAAGAGCAGGCACATAATATACACGATAAACATATAATATATATTTCAAGATTAAGATACAGATTAGATGATTTTAAATTAAACTTATTACTAAATCACTTTTGACATTTTATAGCTATAAATAACTGATTAGTTAACTGTCAAATTTAAACTAAGCATTTAAAAATATATATTTTGGAAAAATATCTACAGAAATATAATATCTATTATCTAATAATCATTTAAGTATATGTAATTTAATCTTAGTGATGAAATTATAAATGATTCAAAATTCCAATTATAGGGAATCACACTGTCTATTATTTTCTTTATTAGTTTTTCTAGAAAGACCATGAACCAATGCATGACTTGATGCAATCACTATTATTTTGATATGCATTTCAAGTGTTTTAGCACTCCTTTTCCATCGTTTAAGTCTTGCATATATCCTTTCTGACTTAACCAAATTTAAATTTATTATCTGAAAACTATAATAAAATATGAAGCAAACATAAATTTAAAAAATTTTAGAATGAAGCAGTTTTATAAATTTAAATTTCATTTTATTATTTAAATTTATAGAACTGCTCTGTTCTGAAATTTTAAATTTGTTTGCATCATACTTCATTATGGTTTGCAGATAATAAATTTAAATTAGGTTAAGTCAGCAAGGATATGTGCAAAAGACTTTAATAAGATGATGGAAGAGAAGTGCTAAAACACTTGAAATGCATATCATAGAATAAAGTGGTTGTTACATCAAGTCACACATTGCTTTATCATATTCCTAAAAGAACACATTAAAAAAAAGTATAAATTAATCCTTATGAGTAGAAACTGTACTAATAGTAAATTTAAAAAGTTTACTTTTATAACATATTTTCATTAAATTGTTTACTAAATCAGTCTAACATTAAAATTCTAAAATAATGAAAATAATTCTGTTGTCAATATCTTAATAAAAAATAACTTTTTATATTAACAAAAAATAAATATTGGAAAATTAATCAATAATTTAGCAATTATTTTTCAACCATGCAGTGTTATAATTTTATAACTATTTTTCATTTATTAATTCAAACAATCGCTTTATAAATTCAAGGAGTCACCTTCTTTATTTCCAATTATATGTTTTTCAAGACCTTTTTGTCTTATTGTCAAAGTAAACACTTAAGAGATTCAGACAAAGAACAAGCTAAAAAGTTTTAATGACAAATACTGGACTCAAATATCCTGATTTTATTGATAAATGTGCGATGCTGATAACATTAATGTAATAAAAATAATTTTATATAAAGAGTATCCTTATATTATTACTTTCTATGACTATCCTAAACTGAAATATGTATCTTTTGATAGCAAAAAATAAAATAATTTAAAATTATTTATAAAATTACAATTAAAAAAAATAAATACAATAATAAAAAGTGTAAAATAAAAATGGTATATAATAACAAAATTATTATTATTTGGAAAATATAATCAAATTAAAACTTATAAACAATGCAATTCCATCTGATCAGAAAGCATTATAACAATTTATTTAAAAAAAAAACATAATTATCTAAACTTCTTTTAAAAAACAACTTATTATTATAACTTTTTGGATGAATTTTAATAAAAGATAAAATTGTTTTGATAATTATGGTGTTATATTTTAAATTATAATAATTTTCGGAATATAAGTATTAATTGCCAACATGATCATAAATTGAATAAAAAAAAATTATATAAAAGTTTTTATACAGAAAAAATTGATTGTTAATAATATTTAACTTAATTTTAATATTAAGATAAATATTTTGTTTTAAATCCAATAACTGAGTATTTTTTTTTAACTTTCTAAAATGTGTAAAATTATTTTAATAATAAATTTTAAAATGCACATTGTGTATTTTTATATGAGTAATTTTTAATCATATTCAATTACCTGATATGTTGTCCCTTCTTCTTCTGTGACTAGAAAAAAGAGAAAGAATACAAATCAATGCAGTCTGCAGACAACACTCACACTGCTGCTGCATCACCAGATCAATAATTTGAAGGACATATGATGAATGCAGTTATAATGTATGATCACAGAATTAGGGATTTACCTATTACTTAATTATTAATTAAATGTAGTCTTATTAAAATTATATAAATTACTATAGCAGAATTTTTTGTTATATTATTTTAAGCTCTTTACAATTGGACAAATAGCAAAGCTTTGCTGTTATTAATGTAAGTATTTGTACAGTTACGTGATATATGTACAGTATATATCTATTATAATTTTTTTAATATATTAATTTTATAAACTTATAATTTTATTAAAGTAATACTTACTTTTCTTAATTCTCCATTAGCACTATGAAAAGAACTTTGAGTGTAATCAGAACTATTAAAAAAATCTTTATTAATATTCTTATAAAATAATAATAATGCAATAAAAAATATATGCAATAGTTGTGTCCATATTTCTGAGATGTTCAAGTTTTATTATTCTATATTCAATATTATAGTGAAAATATTGAGTATTGTATAATTTTTGGCTTATGTAAATCAGTATCAACATTTATTACACCTATAATATCAACCTTATACACCTATATATATATATATATAATTTTTATACATCTATCAATAACAACATTTATTAACCTATTTTAACATTTCTCTAGATGTATTGTCTTTGAAAAACATTATAAAGTAAAGTTATAATATAACTGCTACTTATTCTCTAATTTTTTTCAATAAAGAATTTTTGCAATAAAATAAAATAAACTTAGAAATTTAAAAATATATATCAAAATCAGTATTAAAAATAGGAATCAAAATTTATACAGATCTTTATAATAATGTTTTGAAATTTCTAATTCAATTTCAGTTACTCTAAATCAGTGCTTCTCAAACTTTTTTTGGATTACCATTGGTTGTGACTGTTAGTAGTAATGTCCCCTGTTTTGTGTACACAAAACAGGGGACATTACTACAGGCACAATATAAATTTTATATTGTGTACACTGTAGTAACTTCTCACAGAGGTGATATTGCCCACTTTCAGAAGCGTGCTCTAGTTAGAGTAAATGAACCTCTAAATTTTCTTCTCCAAATTTCTTGCTAAACTTTAACTACAATCCATCAAGTATTCATTTATATTTTATTGTTTTCATGAACTATTAATGTAAAATGCTAAATTCTCTCCTATTTCTATGCATACTAGGAAACCATTTTATTGAAAAATGCTTTTTCTAGTTCATGGATAACTAACTATATGAATATTAAATTATAGACTTTTAGAATGAGCATGTTTCAGACTTAGAAGATCTAAATAAATTCTTTAGTAGCTAAAGCAATATTTGGAAAATTAAAGAATAATGTATTTTTTATCATATTCATATCAATGATTTCAACAGAAATTAAAATTTAACATTACAAAGAAGGCAAACAATCAGATACCTTATATTAAAATGTGGTTGATGAATAGATGTTGCATTTGGCTTATATTGTATAGCAGATAACTGAGTAACAGGGTGAATGAAAGATGTTTCTTTCCTATTGTGACTGAAAAAGTTTAAATATTTCATTAAATATATTATTTGATCACCACTATTTACATAAAATGCTAGCTTAGATTATACTAAATTTTGTTTTCTTGTTCTACATTAACAAATATAATAATTTAAATCATAATTAAATCAATAAACAACATAATTTTCAATTCCAAGCATATAAATGTAATAACAACATTATAAATAACAAAAAACTTAATATCTACATTCCAATAAGCAAGGACAAAAGGTATGTGAGCATACACTCATACACAGTCCTATTGAGTTGTTTTTATTCTAGAATCTGAGATTAATGGAATTATAGTTTTCTTATAAATGACAGAAATTATCAAATGATCAGTCCGTTTATTTATAACTCTTTAATTCATGGTCTGGCAACTGATTGATTGTGATCAAGACATTGTGAACCATGGTTAAAGTATTATAAATAGAATGAAAATACTAATATCTTGTTCTAAAACATTATAGAACTTGACACTGTCTATGTAAATAAATAAATCACTGTTAATTTCAGGAAGGCAAGTTTTTATTAATTAAAAAAAATGTTTTAAATCAAAATATGACTATCTCATTATTTTAAACCAGTGGTAACCAAACTATGGCTCCTAGGCAAAATCCAGCCTGCAGCACATATTAATCCATCCTGCAAAATATTTGACACATCATTTCTGATAGAAATAGGACTTACAACTTAATATATATAGAATATACAAAATATTTGTAACCCATCTACCTATGACTTCTCGCAATTTGACACAACAATTGAAAAGTTTAACCAACTGTACTAAGCTGTTAAATTGAAGATTTTAAAGGTAAAGATAGTCAGACCAAAAATGTTTCTTTAAATTAATAAAAACTTGGCTTCCTGAAATTAGAAGTGATTTATTTATTAATATCTTGNTAACTGAGTATTTTTTTTTAACTTTCTAAAATGTGTAAAATTATTTTAATAATAAATTTTAAAATGCACATTGTGTATTTTTATATGAGTAATTTTTAATCATATTCAATTACCTGATATGTTGTCCCTTCTTCTTCTGTGACTAGAAAAAAGAGAAAGAATACAAATCAATGCAGTCTGCAGACAACACTCACACTGCTGCTGCATCACCAGATCAATAATTTGAAGGACATATGATGAATGCAGTTATAATGTATGATCACAGAATTAGGGATTTACCTATTACTTAATTATTAATTAAATGTAGTCTTATTAAAATTATATAAATTACTATAGCAGAATTTTTTGTTATATTATTTTAAGCTCTTTACAATTGGACAAATAGCAAAGCTTTGCTGTTATTAATGTAAGTATTTGTACAGTTACGTGATATATGTACAGTATATATCTATTATAATTTTTTTAATATATTAATTTTATAAACTTATAATTTTATTAAAGTAATACTTACTTTTCTTAATTCTCCATTAGCACTATGAAAAGAACTTTGAGTGTAATCAGAACTATTAAAAAAATCTTTATTAATATTCTTATAAAATAATAATAATGCAATAAAAAATATATGCAATAGTTGTGTCCATATTTCTGAGATGTTCAAGTTTTATTATTCTATATTCAATATTATAGTGAAAATATTGAGTATTGTATAATTTTTGGCTTATGTAAATCAGTATCAACATTTATTACACCTATAATATCAACCTTATACACCTATATATATATATATATAATTTTTATACATCTATCAATAACAACATTTATTAACCTATTTTAACATTTCTCTAGATGTATTGTCTTTGAAAAACATTATAAAGTAAAGTTATAATATAACTGCTACTTATTCTCTAATTTTTTTCAATAAAGAATTTTTGCAATAAAATAAAATAAACTTAGAAATTTAAAAATATATATCAAAATCAGTATTAAAAATAGGAATCAAAATTTATACAGATCTTTATAATAATGTTTTGAAATTTCTAATTCAATTTCAGTTACTCTAAATCAGTGCTTCTCAAACTTTTTTTGGATTACCATTGGTTGTGACTGTTAGTAGTAATGTCCCCTGTTTTGTGTACACAAAACAGGGGACATTACTACAGGCACAATATAAATTTTATATTGTGTACACTGTAGTAACTTCTCACAGAGGTGATATTGCCCACTTTCAGAAGCGTGCTCTAGTTAGAGTAAATGAACCTCTAAATTTTCTTCTCCAAATTTCTTGCTAAACTTTAACTACAATCCATCAAGTATTCATTTATATTTTATTGTTTTCATGAACTATTAATGTAAAATGCTAAATTCTCTCCTATTTCTATGCATACTAGGAAACCATTTTATTGAAAAATGCTTTTTCTAGTTCATGGATAACTAACTATATGAATATTAAATTATAGACTTTTAGAATGAGCATGTTTCAGACTTAGAAGATCTAAATAAATTCTTTAGTAGCTAAAGCAATATTTGGAAAATTAAAGAATAATGTATTTTTTATCATATTCATATCAATGATTTCAACAGAAATTAAAATTTAACATTACAAAGAAGGCAAACAATCAGATACCTTATATTAAAATGTGGTTGATGAATAGATGTTGCATTTGGCTTATATTGTATAGCAGATAACTGAGTAACAGGGTGAATGAAAGATGTTTCTTTCCTATTGTGACTGAAAAAGTTTAAATATTTCATTAAATATATTATTTGATCACCACTATTTACATAAAATGCTAGCTTAGATTATACTAAATTTTGTTTTCTTGTTCTACATTAACAAATATAATAATTTAAATCATAATTAAATCAATAAACAACATAATTTTCAATTCCAAGCATATAAATGTAATAACAACATTATAAATAACAAAAAACTTAATATCTACATTCCAATAAGCAAGGACAAAAGGTATGTGAGCATACACTCATACACAGTCCTATTGAGTTGTTTTTATTCTAGAATCTGAGATTAATGGAATTATAGTTTTCTTATAAATGACAGAAATTATCAAATGATCAGTCCGTTTATTTATAACTCTTTAATTCATGGTCTGGCAACTGATTGATTGTGATCAAGACATTGTGAACCATGGTTAAAGTATTATAAATAGAATGAAAATACTAATATCTTGTTCTAAAACATTATAGAACTTGACACTGTCTATGTAAATAAATAAATCACTGTTAATTTCAGGAAGGCAAGTTTTTATTAATTAAAAAAAATGTTTTAAATCAAAATATGACTATCTCATTATTTTAAACCAGTGGTAACCAAACTATGGCTCCTAGGCAAAATCCAGCCTGCAGCACATATTAATCCATCCTGCAAAATATTTGACACATCATTTCTGATAGAAATAGGACTTACAACTTAATATATATAGAATATACAAAATATTTGTAACCCATCTACCTATGACTTCTCGCAATTTGACACAACAATTGAAAAGTTTAACCAACTGTACTAAGCTGTTAAATTGAAGATTTTAAAGGTAAAGATAGTCAGACCAAAAATGTTTCTTTAAATTAATAAAAACTTGGCTTCCTGAAATTAGAAGTGATTTATTTATTAATATCTTGTTCCACTTATTATTACATATTATTATTATTATTATTATTATTATTATACATATTATTATATTATTTAATACATAAAATGAAATAAAAATCTCTGCCAAAAATTAACATTTTCTCAAAGTGATATTCCTTTTATGAAATATAATATAAATGTAAATTGCTATTAAAATAAAAATTAATAAATATTTAAGAAAGTCACTTATTTAGTATATTAACTAATAATTCTATCATTAGCTTTTACTCTGTATATTCTTTCTGATACTTTTATGTCTATCAATTTTAAAATATTATTCCAGTTGTTGATTTTGTTACATATACATTTATACATCAAAATAATAATTACATTCTAAATTATAGTATTTGAAATTGATCAAAGAAATAGTATAATTTAATATAATTTCATTACAAGTTATGTATTCACTAGTTATGTATCAATAGCACTTATAGTATAATCAGGTTTGCTGAGAAAAGTTAATAGACATAAAATACAGTATCTATTCAAACAGCCAATAAACAATACATTGCTACAACCTTTGTAATTTTGCCAAAAATTGAAAATTTTAATAAGTTTAAAACCATATAAATCTGATTCTGTTACCTAAGTATCAGAAAAATTATTTCTATGGTATGCAATAGGTATATACATACAAGAAAGACATCGGCCGTACATGAAGTGTTTAGCCAGCAGAAAAGAGGGTAAGGAAAGGGGAGGGGAAGGAGGAGAGAGATGAGATAGACAGTAGAGAAAGGTAGGATCCCTCTGAACAACGTACATAAGGCTACAGTACCCTCTATGTTTGATATTGGCAAGCAGTTTTTAGGCTGCAAGGCCATAGTCCCCTGAAGGGTCTAAAAGAATACCTGAATGTAGTGAACACAATAATTGAGTGCTGCCACAAATAGCTAAGTGTAGAAGTTAGTGCCAAGTGGCTGTTAGTAGGAAGACTTATATCTACTTAATACTAATAAAACTGAACATGAGTGCAAATCTCAATACTATTAACAGCTAGACAGACAGTGCGAAAAAAATGAACACAACAACAAACTAGACAAGACGAATGGACTGACAGAGACAAACAATACATATATTATATCAGTATATAGTAGGGAAGTACTTCGGTAGGATGCTGAATCTCTGGATGGTAGGATCTGATGTATTGTATCTCTGACATTCTGAGTTCAATGTACACAGAGTCTTCCAAAATGAATGCTACCTTTTTAAATCACTGTAATTATGTTAATTATTATCTATCTTTGATCTTTTTTTAGTAGATTGAGAGAAGTATGTAATGTACAGAAAAACAATCAATAGAGTAACTGTCTGCATTTCATCTCCCACCTGCATTCAAACATCTTGTTGTCTACCATCTCTAGGAAGTGATATTAAAAAAATGGCAACTTTATAATAGAAAATACATTTTGTGTTCTGTAGTTTGCAAAGTCAGAATCACTCATCATTGCACAACATGAGTAGTTTGCTACAGTTGTAGAATTATCAAAAGAGTAAAATTGGATGTGCTATAGTGAGTGAAGAAGAATTTGAGATTAGATGCATGTTGTGTGGCATGAAGTATATACATTGAGAAACTAATGGAAATATGTAAAATTTGAAGTCTTCCAATGTTTTAATGTATATTACAACATTCTCAGATAAAAATTAACATAATTATAATAATTTAAAATACTAACACTCTTTTTGGAAGATTCTGTATTTTAAACAAGAAATTCAAATCAGGAATACTATAGAGAAAATCCTCAGGTAGAACTGACAGGAAAAATATAAATCTATTTTTAATGCTTTTTAATGTTTACATAGTCTTTTCTGGAATAAGAATGTTGCATTAGTCTATATATACAAAGAAAATTAGTTCTTTATTCATTATAAAATAGAATATATATAAATAACTCCATAATATCATAAATCTTTCATTACTTTTCTGCTTAAACTGGAGTCTATAAAACAGAACAACAAAATGACCAATTTTTTGAACTCTTATTTAAACATTGTTCAAATAGGAGTTCATGGGTGTTCTCACTCCTAGTGATGTTAGAACATCACATAGCAAGTTCAGACAGGAAAGCAGGAAATAATGTTGAAAACCAAAGGCAATTATCATGCAGTGGCACTCAGCATTTCTATTTTGGGTATTTTTTATCAATTGACAGAAAAATTTGGGAAATTTCTTGGAGTGACATTTTTTCACTTTGTCACTAGAGTGAGACATTAGGTGCCATCTTGTGATTAAATTAATAATTATAATTTTAATAACTTATTAAATAAATTTAGAACCTTCTGGAATAAAAGAACTGACCTAGGGCAAGCTTGAACCTGTAACCTCTGCTTGCTGTGCAGTGCGCTTGCCTGTTGTGCCACCCAGATCCTGAGTGGCGCAACAGGTACCCAACGTCTTTGCTTCCAGAGATATATTAACTTTAGATATAACCTTGGTTATATCTAAAGTTAATATACCTCTGGAAGCTAATTTTGTCCTTGTCGTTTCTTAATAATCTATAAATATTGGATGCTCTTTTATATATTATCTTTGCGTTTTTGTATTTACCTAATTCCTTCACCACCTTCTTCGTTTGTTCATTGTATGTGAACTTATTGAATGTAGTATTGTTGTTATGGTTTGGATTTGTAGCTTTTTGTTTACCGTAGCTTTTTACAAGGCCTATGATTGTGGACTTTCTGTATCCTAAAGTCTTTGCTAAAGGATTTGCATAAACATGTTTTTTAGAATCTCTTTTTTAATGTTTCACATTCTTTTGGGATACTCATCCTATATATGGACATTGGAAATACTTTTTGATCCACACAAGTTGGATATTAACATGGAATTCAAATTAGGAAACATACAAATGAACGTATATTTGAAACCAACACACGCTCCTTTATACATACCGGCATGGTCAAAAGACCCGTATAAATATAAATTATCTGCATTTAAGGCACTGATCAAAAGGGCCTTCCTGTACTGCACCAATGTACAAGACAGGGATAAAGAAATTAATAGAATTCAACAGATAGCAAGGACTTTAGGATACAGAAAGTCCACAATCATAGGCCTTGTGAAAAGCTACGGTAAACAAAAAGCTACAAATCCAAACCATAACAACAATACTACATTCAATAAGTTCACATACAATGAACAAACGAAGAAGGTAGTGAAGGAATTAGGTAAATACAAAAACGCAAAGATAATATATAAAAGAACACCCAATATTTATAGATTATTAAGAAACGACAAGGACAAAATTAGCTTAGAAGACCAACCGGGTGTGTACAGTATACCCTTTGAGAAACAACAATTAGGTATTGAGAAAGAGTATATAGGAGTAACCAGAAGAAACCTGAAAGTATGAGTAAAGGAGCACAAATATAGTATAAATAAAAAACTGAATAGCACGATATTAGCAAGTATGGCACAGGCAGACGGATCAGTAGTCAAATGGGATGAAGCCAAGATTGTTAGGACAGGCCATTCACCTTTCATCGCAATGGAAATGGAGAAAATAGAGATTTACAGAAGTAAGATGAGGGACAGATGCCTAAATGCAAAAGATGCAAAAGCATTACCAACAGCTTGGAAATATAAAATTGAGAAAAATATGGGTTTTAATAATTCATAAACATTTTCATGATCTGGAGTTTTTAGTATTTCAAACTCAAAGTTGTTATAATTTTTCTTTTTCTTTTCTTTTAGTTTCGTTGTTAAATTGAAACGCGATTTTAGAGTACATTTTATCATATATTTATTTTAATTTACGTTGTTCATGTTATTGTTAAGTTACAAGTTTTTGTTATTACTCTTAACTATTTATTTATACACAAAAGTTGTAATAAGTTCAAATTCAAACAAATTTCGAACGAATGTTTCCATTGGAACGAAAACTGTTAAAGCCTGAAGATGGCCTACACAAATTGGCCGAAAACGTTAGAATAAACAAAAATAACTCGGCAAATACAAATCAGGTGTGTGTGATTTATTATTATAAATAACTATAGGTCTATGCATAACAGCTGATGGCCAATAGTTGCCACCATATTTAATTTTAAGTTATAAAATGATATCTGAGAATGAAGTCTTCCCTGAAGATGTTATTATACAAACACAAAAATAATGAAATGATGACAGCAGAACTGATGACGAATAAGTAAAAGTCATCCGGACTATATGTTCAGGTGCTTTATATAATATATCTATGGTCAATGCAACAAAAGAGTAGACATGAGTCAGCCTGACAGTAGTTTTCAATGCGCTTATTCTTTCAGAGATATTTAACTGAACTGTTAAACATAACTAATGAGAACTATAGTCAGTGCAGTAAAATAAAGAGTAGACTTGAGTCAGCAAGAGCTGGAAGAGTCTATGTCAGACAAAAGGAGATGTGATTAATGTGTGAGTAACATTAGAATTAAGAGGAAGTAACAAAAATTGTAAAAAAATAAAACAATAAAATTATTTATGAGAAAAATAATATAAAGACGTTTTAGAAATGTAAAAAAACAAAACAGAGCTGAAAAAGATTAGATCCACGTGTCAACTCCCAAGGGGATAGCCACATGTCTCCTTCCATCTTTTTCATCTGACATAGACCCTTCCAGCTCAAGCTGGCTAATGTCTACTCTTTCATTGCACATATTATAGTATGTTAGTTATTATTTATGTTTCGTGGATATTTAATTGAACAGTTAAAGAATAAGCTTATTGAAAACTGTTGTGACTTGGTTGATATTCCTATTGGTATGTCTAGCCAGCTTCAACCTCTTAATGTTTCAGTCAAAAAACTATTTAAAGATCATTTGAAGAAAGAATATGAGTCCTGGTTATTATCTAAAAACCTAGAAAGATTAAGAGAATATCTGCATGAAAACTTGCAGAATGGGTATCAGATACCTGGAAGAAATCATCAGGAGTAATAGTAGAGCATTTAATGTAAGAAATGTTTCATCACAGACACATTGGAAGACACAACAGACAAAATTCTATAGGAAGATAATGATAGTGAAAACTCAATCTAAATGTAATTTGGATATTTGGAAAAATAAGTATTTCCAGTATTGCAATACTTAAAAATACAAAAAAATAATCATAAATTTGCAACTTATTTTAAAAAAGTCAGTTTCTAATAGTATGAAGATAAAATGTTGATATGCACAAAATACCTCAGATTCTATAATCAACACTTCTGAAAGAATATTCAACTAATTGTTCTTAAAAAAATTCAACATGTATTTACAACTCAAGCATTACACAGAATAGATAAAATAACTATGGTTGAATACATTTTTCTTCTTTCATGTGCCATGTCTGGTCACCCTGATGTTGGTGATCATCCCAATGCAGGTTAATTTTTGTTTAATTTTGTGCCAAAGTGATTCCTGGGAATTGAGTACCAGAGTGGTTTCCTGTTGCCTTCTCTGGATATTTGGTGTTACTTGGGGAGGAATGCCTTCTGGGAAGTCTTTTTAAGGGTAACTGGCCCTATTCATTCATTACAGACGTAGAGAAACCCAGAAAACTCCACATGGTCAGCCTGTCCTGGTTAGGCATGAACCCATGACTGAACTCCCAATGTTCAGGGAACAGAATTACTTGGCCACTGGTGGCCTGAATACATTCTACATTAATAAATAAAACAAGTTTTGATATACATATCTATCTAATGGCTTAAATTTACACAGCATGTAATTTTCATAAATGTATGAAAATACTATTATATTTTTAATACAATTTAAACTATTTTAAATTAATTTCATTTTACAGAAATTAAAAAAATGTGCTCTTTTACTTATTATTAAACCAGTTTTTTTTTTCAGAACTTCTGGCTAGGAAATGATAATTTTCAGTAATATTTCTCATGTCCCAGTGACATGAAATAAGATAAATGCATTATACAAGTATAACACTTTCTATCAAAATTAGTATCTTCCTAAATTCATCTATTGTGCAATATTATATAACCAGATATTTCATTTAAATAATAATAATAAAGTTTTAAAAATATCAAAATTATATTTATTACAAAGTTTTACTTTTTGCTATTTTATATATTTTATATTCTAGTTTTTAAGTTCTTTGAAGACAAGCATTTTTTCTATAGATCAGTAGATTGTGAACTATACATTAGAAAATGCTATTCTAAATTGTTTTTACTTACTTAAGTTAGTAAAATGTATTTAATAACTGAGAATAAAAAGATGTTTGACAAAATAATGTAAAAGATATATTTTCTTTCATTTTAAACACACATTTTAATAAGACTTGCTTTCTTTATGATACATCTGTTAAATAGTGGTGCACCAAATAGATGTTTGCTAATTATACTAATTGGCTCCTCCATCAATTAATTGGAGTAATTAGCAAATAATCATTTCATTGGAAATCATTACTATTTTTTAAATTAAAAATGATTAAATTAACATTAAAAAATAAATGATATTGAAAGATATGATAACTTTATTAATAATAACAATTCAGGCTAATCATGGCAACACATCCAGTTCCATTAGAAACTATAAGACTTTGTATCTGTGTTTTCAAACTGAAATGTTCTAGTTTGTGTTAATAAATTTTTAAAAATATATATTTTTAAGAAATAAGTTTCAGTCTCATTTGTAGACAATTATCACATCTGACTGATAAATTTTTGGCACCATCTGCCTATTTTTCAAAGAAATATTTTGTTTTTAACAAGTAGATTATTGAATAATAATAATAATAATAATGTTATAACATTATTTTGCTAACTACATTGCACTTGAAAGGATATCTAATGTATGAAAGTAATTATGACACAAGTCAATTAATTTATCAAATAATAAAAGAAAAATGCAACAAACAGAAATACTAGTCAATGCTCAGAATA
The DNA here is from genome assembly GCF_000671375.1 of Centruroides sculpturatus. Lineage (NCBI taxonomy): Eukaryota > Metazoa > Arthropoda > Arachnida > Scorpiones > Buthidae > Centruroides > Centruroides sculpturatus. Next base: position 339,729 of record NW_019385963.1, on the reverse strand, counting down.
GCATCAGTATAGGACTGCCAAGAAAGTATATAATCCATATTAATATAAATTGAATTACTTAAAAAAGACTCTATAAAACTAAAATTTTATAAGATATTTTAAAAAATACCTGACAATAATTAGTAAACAATCATATGATTAGTCAAGTAAACCATCCAAATTAATCATTTGTCATTAATTGAATAATTTGATAATTGTTCCACCCTTACTGTGAAGTACCAGTTTTTTAGAATACAATGATAATAATATTTGTATATCAATGACAATGATAATAATTGTATATCAGTATGCATACTATGCATAATATCAATATTATAATGTAGTATACATAATATCAATACAGGTAGGCCTACTACAACGCGGTACCTTTACAATGCGTTTTCGCTCCAACGCAGTTGGAAAAATGCAGTAATTTTCTTACAACGCGATACTTTTACAACGCGGTTTACGGTATTTAGAAACAAATTATCTTTCACATAACAGAAAAATCGCAACGGATCACGTGATGCGAGCCACAGTTCGGTATACAGAACTAAAAGTCTTTGAAAACAGCTGTTTGTCGACGTTGGCGTGTTATTTATTCCCTTGAAAGTTTCAGGGGAAGACCGGTTTCTAGACAGATGTGCATCAGTTACCATAAACACTCAAATATATCACTAAATATATCATTTATACTGTTTCAATAAGTGGGGAAAGAAAAAATGGTTCAAAACACAGTATAAACTTCTATTGGGTGTATATTTTTAACAACATAGTGAAGAAAAGTTATTTTTTGCGATTTTTACTGTCCACAAAACTGATTGAAAAAATTTTAGCCATAACAATGCCGAATGAAAAGAAAGGACCGTCGTTAAAAAGGAAATTTATAACTCTTCAAAGATAGACATTTTGGATCAAATTAAAAATCAAGAGCGGATAGCTGATATTAGTAGGCATTTTAATTTAAATGAGTCGACTATTCGGTCGATTAAGCAATTGGGAGAAAAGATTAGAAATTTGGTCGCATCCGGATCATCTATTCTTGTGAAAAATGTTGCTAGTCCGAGAACACCTATAATGTAAAAAATGGAACAAGTGCTAATATTATGGGTAGAAGATATGAACAAGAAATGGTTGCTTTTAAATAAAACTGCACTTAAACACAAAGCATTAAAAATATTTGATTATTTAAAACAAATGGGACAGTCGTCAGCTGCAGTGGCATAGTGTGGGTGTCAGCCGTCCAGGGCGGAGAAAAATTTCACTGCCCCCTTATTTAGGTATCTCAATTTAAAAGACTAAAATTCAGTTTCGTCACAAAATAAATAATGAACAATTCTGTGCTCATTTCAATTGGTCCGAATCGTAGGTGCAACAAAAATAGGAAATGAAATGGTTCAAATTTTTACAAGATACTATTATTATTATTTATTGTGAAATTTTGCCGTCCCTTAAAAGTGTATCCCCCACTATGCTTCGCCACTGGTCAGCTGATGAAACTAGTGTTAAATTCGTGGCTACCAATGGCTGGTTTGAAAAATTCAAAAAACGCCATTCAAACGCCAAGTTTTTCTCTTTTTAGAACCAAATCCCAGTTTTTGTATTGAGTTGGTGTCTCCTATAACGCGATTTCCCACAACGCGGTATTTTTAAGGAATGTATCTACCACGTTGTAGGAGGCCTACCTGTATTATAAATTTTACTATTGAATGGCAAAACTGGAATTTGTTATAAAAATCTATCCATATACTTTACATTTCCAGCAACACAACAGTTTTAATACCACAACCGAAAATTTTACTGTAAACTATTAAAGCTGTTTTGTTGTTGGAAATCTAAAGTGTGTGGATATATATTATAAATTTTACTATAATTTCAAATAGTAAAATGTTTCAATTAAATAACTAAACCTTTTTAAAAAATATTACTTACTCTATATAATATTCTATTCCTTCTGCATTGACAGATCTTTCCCAACCTGCTGGTAAATCTAAAATATAAAAATATTGTTGTTAAATCACCTATAATTATTTAATAAGTGTTCCAATTATATTCAATATGTTTTCATTTTCTAAACATTAACAATTAACAAAGTTTTCCTACTTTAAACTTCATATAAACTGTTAAACACCTCAGATAACCAAAAAAATCCAGCAAGCAAATATAATTTAATAATTAATGAACATTTTAAACTATTTTCAATGTCATCGTCAGGTTTACATTATATTTAAAAGTAGAGCACAAACAGTAATCTATATTTCATATCTGTTCAAATTTCTAATCTCATTGGACAAGAACTAGAGTGTCAAGGATGATGTGAGAATATTGTACATTTTAGCAAATTTCAAAAAAGGACTTCCATGCATCCAAAACAGTGTCCTTGTCTTTATAATTTATGGCTAATGCCTTCCTATTGGCTTTGAAGATTTTTAACTTCTGAAGATGCTTAAGAAGAGTCCTGTCTCCAGTTGGATATTAAATGCAGGCTTCACAAAGTTCAACCCAAATGTCATTTTTGGAGGCCAGTGCTCTATTATTCTAACCATTTTAAGTCACTCTTGTCTTCTTTGATACAGAGTTTTAACATTCATGTTGTTGCTCTGACATATTCATATTTTAAACCAAATTTGCTGTCTGTTACCATGATGGAATGAAAAAAGACATTTTAGTGATCACAGGTTAGAAATAATAATAATAAGAAAGGATAGACAGCTATACTTAAAGTTTCTAATTTTTAATATGTTTTTTTAATGATGAAAATCTTTTGCTTGACAATGTCATATTTTCTGAAAGTATTCTACTGTGCATATTGTTTTTTAATATTCATATAAATTTTCAAAATTTTATTTATAAAAGCAGAATAATTCTTTAAAGAAACAGTATTCCTAACTTGTAATGGAATGCATAAATTTAATGAAATTTTTTTGATTATCTATGCATATTTAATAATAAAAACAGTTGATGTGAAGAGCTTTTTATACATTTAATTTCAGTTAAAAATAAATATAGACTATTAAAAACTGAACAACTATTCAGAAGTACAGAATTTTCATAACTAAAATAAAAACTATAAACATAAGAAAACCGAAAGTCTTCAATTCTACCATTTAGTTTTTTAAAAACATTTTTAGCTAATTTAACTAGCCATCTTCAGATTTAAACTGCACAAGATTCCAGAACATCAGTTCAAAATAATTTGAACCTAGTATACATTCCATTTAAAATACATTCTATTACAAAAAGCAAGAATTAAAATTAAGTAAACAGTGGCAGTAACATTTACAACCACACTAACAATAACATTAAAAAATAACAAAACATTAAGGTTATAAAAAATAATAACAATGCAATATATAATATTTTAATTTATTTGAAACAACTTAATTTCATTGTCATAGCATACTTTAAAAGTTCTATAACTTTGTTATGAAAACATTTAATAATTAAAATATTTTGATATATAGACTTCAATTTAATGACAGTCTACATTAGGAATTGAGTGTTTATGTTATGAAATACACAAAAATTATTCAATTTAAAAATTCTCTATTTTTTTATTATATGCTTCCAGAATTAAAATGATTTTTTCAGCATTCTACTTAAAGCTTCATCCTTATCAAGCACAGTTATTTTATCTTGATATGATTTTTAAATAATCAGATTTATGTAAACTATCAGTAAATGCAATGCTGAATAAGTAAATCTTTTACTGCTAAATATAATATGACATCATTAAACACGCCGTTTTAATTAGTACAAAATTTGTTCAGAAGCAACAGAAATTAAATTTAAAAATGTTTAGTATTTTCTACTTTTATTAGTTGTTCTAAAGCAGGGGTGTCCAACCTTTTTGTTTCTATGGGCCACATTGCAAGATGCTATGGAGTTTTGGGCCACAAGTATATTATATATACTTGTGGCCCAATCCTTAAATATATTTGTATGTTTCAGGATTAATTTGTCTAGATTATAGTAATAAGTATTAAATCTTTATCAGGAAAAAGGATATTTTAAAAAATTACTTCTACAGACACTTTCAATTTTTACTTAGAAATAGATAAATTCATTTATTATAAAGGAGAGAAACAAAAATTTATTTGAAAAACACAAATTTTTATTTTATTTGGGTCTCTAATTAAAACAAAAATGACAAAACACCATTTTAAAGTGCATTTTTATTTGTCTAATATACTGTATTTATAAATAATATGTAGCCCAAAAAGTAGCCAATGCGCCAAATGATATTTTTTATGCCAAACTAAACAAAGGATAGCCAACTTTGGCGCAAAGTAGCCAAATCATGCAACGCTGGAAGGAATATTAAATAAACTGGAGTTGGGACTCAAAGAATTATAGACCCAAATGCGGGGAAAGGAGAGAAAGAACAAAAGATAAAGAAGTGAGGAAGGTTGGAAAATTAAGGGTCCATATTTGCATAGCAGAAAGTCTATTTAATCTTTCTCACTACTGTTTATCTTTTGTCCTTTCTCCCCTCCCGAATTTGGGTCTATAATCCTTTGAGTCTCAACTTTAGCTTTATTTAGTATTCCTTCCTCATTCACATATTTTCAAGTATTTGAAAATAGTTCCTTTCCACTAAAAAATAAAATATGTATAAAGGTTTATGGCTTTGTGAAACTTCTTTTTTTGAATTTAAGCCGTTGAAATAAATAAATAAAATAAAATGAAAAACTTTGTCGGTTTTGTTTACACGTTTATTGGGCCGCATGCGGCCTGCGGACTGGACACCCGTTCTAAAGTATGGTTTTTTATATTTTTTTGCAATATAAGCTTACATTATCATTGAATAAGTATATGTTAGCCCAAATTGACAAGCTTGGCAATTTTATAATGCTGATTATAATAATTTAGTAATAAAATGAAAGATAATGCACACTGTAAAAACATTTCAATTACACAAAATTATAGTTAAGATTTTATTTTATATACAGCAGATTCAGATAATACTTTGTTCATTGTGATTTCTAGATAATATACGTTTGAAAAAAAAAATTTTTATCTAATGCATGATAAAAACATTACATACCAATAAATTTAAATGACTGGTGATTACATATAAAAAATGATTATAGTTTTATCTTCTATCTTTATTGTTATTTTTGCAAAATAGATTATTTTAGTCTCATCAAGAGGGAATATCATTTATTTATTTCAATATATACAAGAGAAAGGTTTCTACAATCAAATTTATAATATAAAACTATAAATCTATGTAATCATTAATTATAGAAATGCTAATATAAATTTTTAAATTCAAATTATGAATATTCTGATTTGTTTTCATAGGTTTAAAATAAAATATGCCTTAAGATACTTTTTTAATAATAAAAATTTGTTTATAATAATTTTCATATTTTTTAATTAATTAAGGTAAGACATAAATAACTTATATGCTGTCCTAGATACAAATATTTATTATTTACTTCATAGGAGGAGTATTATAACAAATATAATTATATATATTTTAAACAAATTTCAACTATTAATTTAAATTATATTAGAGGTATTGAGTATAAAAGAAAATTTTTGAAGAATATAATCAATAATTTGCTTTGAACTTAATGAGTTATCAAATTAATATTCAGAAAATTATATAAGGAAATTAAAGAAGTATGATATAACTTTACAAGTTTAAACTGACAAAGATTGCATTGTGAAATATCATCACAAAAGAAAAGTAAGTGTTAAATATCCATGCATCATTTGACAGCTGATGTGTCAATGTGTTAAAAGTATCCTTTAGTTAAGTATGGAAGAATTCTGACATAAAATTGGAGTTCTTGAAATAATTAAGAATGCTAAGAGGATGAAAAATGAAGAGAGAAAATAATTTGGTCTGATAAGAGAAATAATAGAGAAAGTCAAGCATACATTTGAAGCTAATTAAAAAGGCAAATAGTTAGACAAAGAAGCACAAAAGAGAAATTAGAATAATGATACTTGGATATGAAGTCAAGATATATACTATAAGGAAATACTTCAGAAAGTAATTAAAATGAAAGGAAACAAATTAATTTCAGATTCTCTTGAAAAATAAAATTTAATAAGAAGTTTATCTTTTGAAGTTTAAGTAGTTAATCAGTAAGAAAAAGTATTTGATTCTTAAAATACATAATGTCTGAAAACAGTCATATAGAAATTGATAAAATTCATTACATTTGTTTGTGAGAGTTCTTTCTATTCCCTTTTATTCTTTTAGTGTCTGATTATTTCCTTCTAATCATGTTCAAAAACACCAACATCTCAGAATAAGATTATTGTTAATTTGCTTTTATTTTATTTTAACTTAAACAGGAACATCTTCCTTTTAATTTCTATTTCTATATTTATGTTACAATTTTAAATTTCTACCTCAAAATTTTACACACTAGAATATGCTGCTTAAAAAACAAAAATAATATAGTATATATATATATATATAGAACTGAGTGTAAGATGGAACCTTGAACATTTTTTCACTTAAATAAATATTCAGCATTCAGCAGTAAACTTGGCTGAGATTTCATTTTTATAGCAGTTAAAAATAATAATGCAAAATTTAGAAAATGTAATTCGAGAATACTATAGCTGCTCATATAACCATTTTTTTATGTTTAGTTAATTTGCTGTCCAAACAGATATTAATAAAATAATGTATCTGTAAAAGCATTAAATGAAAATAATTACAGTATCAGCATTTGCTATTTAAAACATTTAATTTTTAAAAACAAACATATTTTTATTAATTAGTATATAAATGGAAAGATTATTACTAATTTGCAAGCATAAACAAAGATATATTTCAGATTAATTGCAAGTGTGATATATGTGATAGCATTATATATGTATGCTGAATCCAAGAATGTTACTCATTTTGTGAAATACACGGAAATTTGAGAAACTGGGACATCAAGTACTGATTTAATAAATTAAGCAAATTATCTGCCTGTTTTATGAAATAGTCTATTCAAAATTAACCTATTCATAAAATCACCATTTTATATTTTATAACCAGCAGACCCCACCACGCGTTATTGTGGCTTAAAATGTATCTACAGTATTATAAACTAGCAGACTCCGCCACACGTTGTTGTGGCTCAAAATGTATCTATTATAAATTTACAACACTTCCCCGTGGGGGGGGAAATTTTTCGAAAAATTTCTTCTTAGTGTACATTCTGTTGACGTACCCTATTAAAACACAAAAAACCGCATCTAAAATAGTATAAATAGAAGCAGAGTTCTTCACGGTAAGCCTTAATTTTGTCCCTCTCCCCGTGGGGGAATATCGAAAAATCCCTTCTTAGTGTATATTCTGTTGACATACCCTATTAAAACGCAATCAAAAACGCAAAAATCCGCATCTAAAATAGTATAAATAGAAGCAGAGTTCTTTACAGTAAGCCTTAATCCTAACCATCTCCCTTCAGTGGGGGGAATTTCGACACGTATATTATATAAAACACGTGCGTATTTGAATGCAGCGTTGTGTCAAAATTTCAAAGGAATCGGTAGGAACAAACGAACATTACATTTTTATTTATATAGATAGATATAAGATGATCTGCTTTAGTTCATTTTCACAGAAAAGCATAATGCCTCACAGAAAAGCAAACTTAGGGCGTCGTACTCGTAGCACCATCTGTTGGACATAAAAGCCTTAACCTAGATTATAT
>NW_019385963.1:313979-324156 GCF_000671375.1 Centruroides sculpturatus | reverse complement strand
TTCACCTCCAAATTAATAATAATAATAATAATAATAATAATAATAATAATAATGGATATATATATTTTTAAATTTATTTTTAATTTAATATTTTCTGTCTTTATAACTTTCATAATACATATATTTTATGTATTAATTTAATTTAAAGACTAGATCAAAGAAAGTGAAATTTGAAATTAGTGCTTGAAATGATTAAATAAGAGTTAAAATGTTGATATGAAATGAATAATTAATAAGCTTCATCTTTAGATAGTCTTAGACTAAAAATTCTATTTCAACTTACAAAGTTATTTTATATTGGCTGTGACTGAAATTAATATAATGTTTAATATTTTGAATCAGCAAATTTTTTAAAATTTGAAACAGGTACTTTTCATTTATCACATTCTTGGCAAAAAAAATTATATACTATTCATCTCTAACATCAGTAACTTCATAACTTGGAGGCTCTCCAAACAAGTTTTTTAAATATGTTTATAAAAAGTTTAGCAAATGCTCAATGAAATAAGCCAAAAATTTATATTACTATTTCATATTTTAAAAGCATAAAATATAATAATTGATAAAAAATTTTTCTATCAATTATTTTATTCTTTGTTTAATGATAATTAATCTTCATATTGCAGTTATAATGATGGCAGAATAATTAATTAATTATTAAATATTTAATTCCAATAAAAAATGATTTATCACATTAAAATTTACACAGATATATTTAATTATAATTAAAATATTAAAAATTATACACAGTAGATTAAAAAAATGAATGCAATAATAATATATTATAGCAAATTAAGAATTTAATATCATTAACCCTATTTAATATATATAAATATTCAGTTTCACTTGTATTCTCAATTTATCAATTTTATGTATTTAAATAATTCTTGTTTAGAATATAATATTTAAACTTTAAAGAATTCTATTCAAAAGTGTTTGATCCTGAGGAAGGCTATATAGATAGCCAAAAGTGTTAGATAAATTAAAAATAGTTGCTGGAATAGGTTTTTGTCTTTATATATTTAATTTCACTTTTTATTAATTTTATTTTTCACTATTTCCTCCCTGAACACCAAGAAGGCCTTTTTATATCCATCATGGTTCAGCTAAGCCCATAACAGAATTGACTGGATGGTGAGGGACAGGCCTGACATCTCGACAAACAGCTTATGAAAAAATTCCTGAAGGTTTTTTAACTTCCTGAATTTGATCTCAGGTCTCCCAAAGTAATAGATTGACACCCTAACTGCCTCAGCCATCTGACTATCAATCTAAATACTTCAAAAACTACTTAAATTACAAATTTACTTAATTATACACACTTTTCATAAAAATTACAATTTTAACTATATTTTCTTTTTTAAAATATTCAAAAATTTATTATTAAAATAGTTATGTATAAAATTATTTATTATTGAATTTGTATATCTAATATAAATCTATTTTATACTATGTATTTAAAATGTAATTTATAAACAATAATTGCATTATTTTTAATGATGAGTAATATATTGACTTAAAGAAATTTTGACTATATTTTTAATGAAATTTTCAGTTTAAATTTTAAAAATATTAGAATACTGATGCTTTTCAGAATAGTTTGCCATTTAAATTATATTATACATTCAAATCATTGCTGTATCAGTTTAAATATAAATACATTTTTTAAAGTTTCTTAATCAAGTTAAAATCATAAATCTTTAATAAGTCAAATTAAACTGATAAATCAAAAGAATATAATAAGTTTATTTTGATTTATTTGGTAGAAATGATCAAGCATTTTAAAAGAATTGCATTATATTTTATGAGCTTTAACAACATTTTCCAGGAAAAACTTAAAAGAAAGTAAAAATTTTCTATTGTCATTTTTAGATGACTAAACTATATTTTAAATGCAAGGTCATTTGGAAAGTAAAAAATTTCCAAACCAGTGGTATATATAAGCTTCAATGGACCATGTACAGGTAAATGGGATTTTACAAACTCCATTAACTCAAGCCCAAAAAATATTTCCTAGAAAGTTGAAATAATAAAAGTCATATATAAATAGACCTGTCATTATGCTTTGTATTAAAAAACCAATGAAATCCTAATTTAAAAACAGAAAGATAAATACAATATGCCAGAAATGACATAAAATGTCTGAATAGTACAACTATTTCATTTCAAAGTAATTTGAATAAAATGATTCTTTAGTATTTATAAAAAATAAATCTAAACATTTAAAAAGTTAATATTTCTTTAAATTTAGTAAATTAAAATATATAAGTTTTTTAAACTTTATATAAGGACATTAATGTTCTAATATGTACTGTACAGTACTTTGAGTTCTATGTATATATGCAGAATGTGTCTTAATTAATAATCAGCTTTTAGTAATTGTCAACATCAAAATAGAAAACTTTATTTTATGAATCTATAAACCTCTGAACGACCACTGACAGAAACAAAAATTGGCCATAGTTTTGAGGCCATTTTGTACGAATTTTTGTTTAAAATATTCTGAAAAATTTAGATGTGGCCTTTATTGGAGGCTCGACTGTATTATAGTGTGTTCTTTAGTTAATAAATAAATATATAACAAAATCATTTTGTACACTGATACGTTTTTAATTCTTGCGGGATGAAACAACAATCCTTTCTACATTCTGTAAATGTATACAGTATGTAATGCTTCGTGCAATATATAACATTGGTTTATTTATTTAACATCAAATATTTATAAGGAAGAAGAGGAAACGATATAGGAACGCAACGTGTCGACCTCGATACTAGAATAACACGAACGAAAATATTTAGAACAGAATAAACGAAAGCACCTGTCTGAGACAACTATTCCTCTAGTGTTTTCTCATACATTAGACAAACTACGGGTCAAATAAAAACGACAATTCAAGGTCATAATCAGGAAAAAATCTTTCGACGTTCAGTAACAACGGCAATCAATCCGTCATACAATCGCATCACGTACAGTACATTTGCGACTTCACTAGACAATGTTTGCTCATTTCCGGTCATTAATTTACTCTCTTCTAGCTGATTTGAGAGAATACAAAGGAATTATGCTGATTTTTTCCCCGATAAAGTCCGCTAAAATTATTTTCAGAGCGCAATAGAATATATATATATATANTCTGCTTTAGTTCATTTTCACAGAAAAGCATAATGCCTCACAGAAAAGCAAACTTAGGGCGTCGTACTCGTAGCACCATCTGTTGGACATAAAAGCCTTAACCTAGATTATATATTTTAATTTATGTGAATGTTTAACGGAATAATATACAGCCTATGTCCACCCTGAAGTTCCATTCTAAATATTGGTGAAAGAATTTTTGAAATTGGATGAGTAGTTTCGGAGATTACCCCTACATACAAACTTACAAACATTACCTCTTTATAATATTAGTATAGATAAGATACTGACTTTTGTTTTGCTCATTGATATATGGCTCTGAAAACAAGGAAAAGATTTATTTTAGTATTGTCTTCATTCTTCAATTCTACTTAATGATATTTTATATTTTATAATGATGTTCATCACATACAAGTACTGTACATTAATTGCTAATATGACAGTCATCTGCCATATTGTGTAACATGTTTGTTACGTTCCAAAAAAAGGGATATTCTCAATTTTCAAAGTGTTAGAGTGAAACTGTACAAGGGATATTCCCAATTTTCAAAGTGTTAGAGTGAAACTGTGTTGTAGAAGTACCATGTCATACAAGGAATACATATTTACATATTCAATTATAGTTATTATTTGTAGATATTTCTGGAACTTTTCCTGTCTTTCTCTTTTCCTTGCTGGTTTATTGCCTAACTTAAAGGCACAATAAACCTAGCAGGAGCAGAGGTGAAAGTATATAATTGGTGGATGGAAGAAAAAGGACACATTTTTTCATGTGTAGAAGAATAATCAAGAAAGCTACTTTCAATGAGTGAAATGGTTAGAAAGATTGTCAGGTCATAGTGACCCTGAAGATCATATGAAGCTTTACCAATGAAAAGGATTACCCAACATTGTACTATTCTTGTTTAGTGATACCAAAAAACATGATATCATCACAAACCATCACTTTTAGGTACCTCTCCCACATAACTCTTGTCATTTCTCCCCCTTCTTATTCCAGTCTTCTGTAATTTTAATACCAGTATAGATTAAGGAATCACAGGTTTATTCATTAACTGTTTGTCATGATTATTTACAATTGTATTGGGAATTATGAATTAAACTTTGTTTTACATGGCAACCTTGGCTGAGTCTCTTTGTCAACCCTAACTTAATACATATAGGACACACTAAATTAGGACATAAGCTTATATAATAAAAAAGTAAGTACTCACAGCAAAAACTTCAAAATTAGAAACTCCAAAACAATGGTAAATGAAAATGAAACAAAATACCTAAATTCATAAATTTATTGCAAATCTTCACTAATATTACTTGATGCAATTGTCAATTTCATTAATTACAAAACTATGCCTATTTCATCAAACAAGCAACATTCCTGGATTCAACATAATATATATCAATATAACATTTTATTCTGGAAAATTACTATAAAGATTATAAAATAATAATTATTATATATTAATTGTGATTAACTTTACTCCTAAGGATATAATCTTTAAAGTTAATTACATCTAACTTTATTTTAATTATACTTTAATACAAATAAAGATAAAAGGAAAACAAAATAAAATTTTAATAACAAAGTAAATAAATTTTGTAATTTATTAAAGTAATATATTTTCAAAAAATTTCTATACAGATACTGAAAGAATTTTAATGCTTTGGACATGTAATAATATTTTTCCCATATATAAATGAAAACAGAATCACTGCATAGGCTTACATCTTCAATGTAAGATTAATGCATTCTGCTTTGGCATTCCTTATATCTTATAGAATAACTAAGTCTATACAGATATGCTAAAACTGATTATAAATCATTTTGAATGTTTCTGAAGATAATTTGTATTTTTTATACTCATCTATCTATAAATAGATAAATATCTTTATTTAAAGCTGAATACTTTGTATTATTCATTTATGTTTTATTTGTAATTTTAATTAAAGTATTCAAATAGCAATATAATACAACACATTTTATTTGTAAAATCTGTAGATGATACAAGAAAAATATTTTGCAAAATCATTAAAATCTGTTTAATGCAATGATTCTTAAATAGTGTGACACAAGAAGTAACTTAGTTTGCCACTAATATTATAAAAATATATTTTAAAAATGAAAATAAATCCATTTGTATAAAGTTTTATTATATCCATGATCAACTGATAGCTAGGCAAGACTTCTACAGTAACAGTTATTATTGTACACAATCTTTCATTGTTTAAAATACATGTTTTTAATTATCTATGCAAAGTGTACCATAAAAGTTTACATGTTTTACGGTGTGCTGTAAACCAAAGGTTTGAAAACCATTGATTTAATGTTATTAAACCAATAATTAGAAATAAAGGGAAAACTGAAAAATAAGGAAATAATTCATTATAATCAAATATGGATAGAATGAGCACAGATAATCATCATAACCATGGAAAGCTTACTTTAAAATGAATAAAAAGACATGCTTATACCCTTAATTATGCCTTATGCTTTATAGTGTTGTCCTACATTCAAAACATTCCTATGCTATGAGAATTATAGAATATTGACCCTTCTTTTGTTAATATCAGGGCTGTGGAGCCAGAGTTGTGGAGTTTCAAAGTCAAAGTTGTCAAAAAATCCACATGTTTTGGGGCATGATTTAGTTCAACCATTTTGAAGCTTAATTGGAGTTGGATGGCTTAACATAGGAGTTAATAAACTCCTATGTTAAGCCATCCAACTCCGATTCAAAAACCACAAAAGTTAATAAGCTTCAAAAGGGTGAACAAAATTGTGCCCCCCCACACACACTTCTAACATCCACACATATAGAAAAATACCCCTGAATCTTTTGCATATCTCAACATATCTCAAGTTGTCCTGAGTCCAAAAATGTAAAAAGTTTGGGGTGGGGTCATTTTTTGACCAATTGCTATACTTTCCCTCTGTTATATACAGTATAACAGCCAGGAAAGTAAAAATAATCAAATACATATTTTTATATTGACTATGTCATTACTTAGAAGAGTCTTTTAGTTTTGGAATAAAAAAGTTTCTAAGATCTATCTTTATTAGAACTCCATTTATTGAAGTTTTTATTTGGAGATTACATGATGACATCAGAATTCCTGGGCCTATTATGGTAACAAGTCCACCCTTGGTCGGAGTCAGAGTTGGATGGTAAGGTGGAGTCAAGTAGATTTTTTAACAACTCCACAGCCCTGGTTATATTCATATCTGAATAATTAAACAAACAATTTTCTTTTACTTGATAATCTGCTCTGATCATTGTTTTATTTAATTTTTACCAAATAATAAAAGCAAAACTACATTCATTTTTACAAGAATATAAAAATAAAATAATTATGCATAATATAAAATCATTACAAGTGATTTTAGAATAATGAATTAACTCAAACTTCATTATAAAACTTCATTTCTGAATTAATACATTAATGGGACAAGTGAATTAATACATGAAGAATAATTTATATTAATGAAATAGAGTTATAGCTTAAGATTCAATTCTTATGTAAATTTGACAGACTACATCAGGGGTGGCAAACCTATGGCAGATGATTTCTCTTATGTGTCACTTTGGACACATAAGGAGAAATCATCTGGCACATAACTCATACAATTTTGATTTATAATCTCTCTTTTTCAATCATATCATCCTTTTGGTTTATCATTCAATCATCCCTTTTTCAATCAGCATTTTTACACTTATTCTAATTAAAGCATATTCATTTAATTTTTTTAAATACTGTATCATTATTCAGGGGTTCTAAAAGGTTTGCCATCTTTGGACTACATAATTAAACTTCTTAAAGCTTAAAATCATTTTTTAATATTTGTGTTTTATCAATTATGAGTTAATGAACACATTACAACAGAACAGGCCAAATTATTACTTGCATATTTTATGCCACTTTTTGACTTGTTCACTTTATCTTGCAAGATATTATTTACATTTTCTTCCATTTACATTTATTCATAAACATGTAAATATTTGATGAAAGACATCCTTCAACATATTTATTGTGTTGCAGATAACCATAACATTAATGATCAATGATTTCATAATCATTAATCCAAGCCTGCACAAGCAGACCACAAAAAATGTAGATGATGTAAAAGAAAGTTAAGGTGTAACAAGTGCATTAATTGAATTCATTATAAATAAAAGGGTTCATTTGCAAAATACTATAGTTTAATCATTAATTATATCTTTATTTGGAAAGTGACCAACAAAAAGCCTATCTGCAGCCCAAAGTTTAGCCTATTTTAATTTTGGCATTTTATGTATTGCAGATCTACACTAATCTCAAATTTTGTTAAAGACAATAAGAATAAAATTTATTAAATCAATTATTTTTGTATTATGAGTTTTGTTACTTTAATATGAAAAAAATTTAAGCCTATTGTAGTACATGTAAGTTAATACAAGATTTAAGATAACATAAGATAAAAATTATCACACAATTCTCAACTTATTTGAAGTAATATCAAGATTTGTCTCAATTTGTGATGTGATACAATGAAAAACATGTTAACCTTCATGTTATATTAAGTAGTTGAAGTAACTTAAAGCTCCCATTATTATTCATCTTAAAAATATTCACAGACTGACTCCTTTAAATAATCAAACTTTAATTCTGTTCCTTTTTAATACTTAACAAAAACTAAAACTATTTAAACAGAGTTATTATTTTTTTAAAAATCATTCTAATCAATATTCAAACCTAACATATTAAACATAATTCCAAAGAGTAGAATTTTATATAGTTTTGTGAAGTATATGCATCATTCTTCTTAGAACAAATAAAGTCAGAAAAAATTTTAGCAGGTATTTCAAATTCTATTCTAGTAGCTTATTTGATAATATGAAATGTTATTCAAAAATTTAAATCATCAGTTAAGAATTCCATGGCTAAGTGCTAACAAAGAAAAAAATTATAAATAAATAATCAACTGAATGCTAATTCAGTTGATTATTTATTTATAATCAACTGAATTTCAAACTTATGGCTTTAAGAGATCAGTTTAATCTTATACAAATAAACACTCAACAGATAAACAAATTGGAAATACATATAAAATAATTAATTTAAAATAGTTTCCTACATATGGTACATCTACATCCAATTAAATAGTTTAATTAATTTATTATTAATTAAATTATATAATTTCTGTAATACAAAATGAAGTAGTTACAAATAGCTTCTTTTATATTTCTGTATCATTATTTAACTTTTCAAAATAGCAAGCGTGATCAAAATTTTGATGTGCAAATCTATACTGTTTATATAAAATAACAATTCTAATTACTCATACCTAATCACTTATAATCTAAATATATAAAATTACTTGTCCTGACTGACTGAGTGATTCATCATCACCCAGAGCAAACTGCTGAACCTAAAGAGGTGAAATTTTGTACATAGCATATGTCATGAAAATGCACACTGAGATGGGATTTTTGGAAATTCCCCCGTGGGGGGGAGAGGGAGAGGATTAAGGCTTAACCTGAAGAACAGCTTCTACTGTACTATTTTAGATGTGATTTTTGTTTTCAACTATGTTTAATCTTCATTGAGTACTTAGGTGTATTAAATTGATAACATTTCAGACATTGTTATAAATATTTTTATATATTTTGATTTTTTTAACTAAATGTTCAAACCGGTTTAAATTCAAATTTGTTATTGCATATTAGTTTGATTATAGAACGATTGTAAATGATCCAGAAAATTGATCAAATTGAAAATAGTTTGTTTGATTCTCAGCAATTCTCATCATTTTCAGCGATAGATGTTATATAATACTGTAATTACTATGGTTGTTGAAATACTGAATATAAATGTGGTTTGCTTGCAAAATCTGCATGGGTGAAGTCGCAGGTAACAGCTAGTCTGATATATTTATGATTACATTTGATGGAATAATGATTATTCTATTAAATATGATTAAAATAAAAATAAAACAAAATAAAATGAATAAAAACTTAATAATGCTTTGATGTGGTATAAAATAACACTTTTTTAAACAAATTATTATGTTAATAATCTATATTTTAATTATTTCTAATTCAAAATAAAAGATATATTTAAAATATTTGAACACAGAACCATAGAGAGGAGGTGAGAATCAAACAGTCTTGCTGACTTGTTCTTCTGAGGTCATAGACACAAAAAGCAGCCTGTAATTTAGACTTTTATGTGAAAGTCACCATATAAAAGTGATATAAATTAGTTTTGTTTTTATAAGTGATGAAAAATCTGTTTTATTTTTGCAATTTACTCATGTAATTTTATGGCTTTCAGATCAGACACTTATTTGCAATTGGCTTGGACTTCACCTCCTCTCCTCTCAAATCCTGTTTATCTATAATTCTCATCATATAATTTACATATCAATTTTTTATTTATTTATTCTGTAGTTATAACTTCTGATTTTCCTGTTTCTACATTTTAATCTATAATTCATTTATATATTCATTTTTCTTATATTTGAAATTTTTAAAAAATGTAAAATCTACACAAATTTGGTCTTGCCTCTTACAAAATTTACATTTCCTTCTCTTCTCTCTATAAATATAAACAGTTTAAGCTTGCTAATACTGTAAAAGTTTTAGATTCTCCCCTTTCTCTTGGGAATGAGAGAATGCAGAAATATGAGAGGGAGTAAACATTTCTTTGAAAACTAATGGGAATTAAGCCAACTATCAACTGTGTTTTATATATTTTCATTTTCATAAAAAATGTTAATATATATATATATATATTTATTTATTTAAAAATACCATTTGCCATGGCGCAGCTTGGCCTTTATGGCCCTTGTGCCAATAAACTTTAACAAACTAACTAACTTGTATGTGGATGCTTATGAGCCTCCACTATCTCTCAGGAGAGAACAGTTGTCTCTCTTCTATTACATTAAACAAAAATCTCAGAAAAAACTTACAGCTGATTGTTCAGATACTCAGCTGAAAAGATTATTTGCCGCTCGGACGAGTTGTGTCCCCGCATTCGACATAAGAATGGAGAATGTAAGCAGCA
>NW_019385963.1:257807-313543 GCF_000671375.1 Centruroides sculpturatus | reverse complement strand
TTCACCTCCAAATTAATAATAATAATAATAATAATAATAATAATAATAATAATGGATATATATATTTTTAAATTTATTTTTAATTTAATATTTTCTGTCTTTATAACTTTCATAATACATATATTTTATGTATTAATTTAATTTAAAGACTAGATCAAAGAAAGTGAAATTTGAAATTAGTGCTTGAAATGATTAAATAAGAGTTAAAATGTTGATATGAAATGAATAATTAATAAGCTTCATCTTTAGATAGTCTTAGACTAAAAATTCTATTTCAACTTACAAAGTTATTTTATATTGGCTGTGACTGAAATTAATATAATGTTTAATATTTTGAATCAGCAAATTTTTTAAAATTTGAAACAGGTACTTTTCATTTATCACATTCTTGGCAAAAAAAATTATATACTATTCATCTCTAACATCAGTAACTTCATAACTTGGAGGCTCTCCAAACAAGTTTTTTAAATATGTTTATAAAAAGTTTAGCAAATGCTCAATGAAATAAGCCAAAAATTTATATTACTATTTCATATTTTAAAAGCATAAAATATAATAATTGATAAAAAATTTTTCTATCAATTATTTTATTCTTTGTTTAATGATAATTAATCTTCATATTGCAGTTATAATGATGGCAGAATAATTAATTAATTATTAAATATTTAATTCCAATAAAAAATGATTTATCACATTAAAATTTACACAGATATATTTAATTATAATTAAAATATTAAAAATTATACACAGTAGATTAAAAAAATGAATGCAATAATAATATATTATAGCAAATTAAGAATTTAATATCATTAACCCTATTTAATATATATAAATATTCAGTTTCACTTGTATTCTCAATTTATCAATTTTATGTATTTAAATAATTCTTGTTTAGAATATAATATTTAAACTTTAAAGAATTCTATTCAAAAGTGTTTGATCCTGAGGAAGGCTATATAGATAGCCAAAAGTGTTAGATAAATTAAAAATAGTTGCTGGAATAGGTTTTTGTCTTTATATATTTAATTTCACTTTTTATTAATTTTATTTTTCACTATTTCCTCCCTGAACACCAAGAAGGCCTTTTTATATCCATCATGGTTCAGCTAAGCCCATAACAGAATTGACTGGATGGTGAGGGACAGGCCTGACATCTCGACAAACAGCTTATGAAAAAATTCCTGAAGGTTTTTTAACTTCCTGAATTTGATCTCAGGTCTCCCAAAGTAATAGATTGACACCCTAACTGCCTCAGCCATCTGACTATCAATCTAAATACTTCAAAAACTACTTAAATTACAAATTTACTTAATTATACACACTTTTCATAAAAATTACAATTTTAACTATATTTTCTTTTTTAAAATATTCAAAAATTTATTATTAAAATAGTTATGTATAAAATTATTTATTATTGAATTTGTATATCTAATATAAATCTATTTTATACTATGTATTTAAAATGTAATTTATAAACAATAATTGCATTATTTTTAATGATGAGTAATATATTGACTTAAAGAAATTTTGACTATATTTTTAATGAAATTTTCAGTTTAAATTTTAAAAATATTAGAATACTGATGCTTTTCAGAATAGTTTGCCATTTAAATTATATTATACATTCAAATCATTGCTGTATCAGTTTAAATATAAATACATTTTTTAAAGTTTCTTAATCAAGTTAAAATCATAAATCTTTAATAAGTCAAATTAAACTGATAAATCAAAAGAATATAATAAGTTTATTTTGATTTATTTGGTAGAAATGATCAAGCATTTTAAAAGAATTGCATTATATTTTATGAGCTTTAACAACATTTTCCAGGAAAAACTTAAAAGAAAGTAAAAATTTTCTATTGTCATTTTTAGATGACTAAACTATATTTTAAATGCAAGGTCATTTGGAAAGTAAAAAATTTCCAAACCAGTGGTATATATAAGCTTCAATGGACCATGTACAGGTAAATGGGATTTTACAAACTCCATTAACTCAAGCCCAAAAAATATTTCCTAGAAAGTTGAAATAATAAAAGTCATATATAAATAGACCTGTCATTATGCTTTGTATTAAAAAACCAATGAAATCCTAATTTAAAAACAGAAAGATAAATACAATATGCCAGAAATGACATAAAATGTCTGAATAGTACAACTATTTCATTTCAAAGTAATTTGAATAAAATGATTCTTTAGTATTTATAAAAAATAAATCTAAACATTTAAAAAGTTAATATTTCTTTAAATTTAGTAAATTAAAATATATAAGTTTTTTAAACTTTATATAAGGACATTAATGTTCTAATATGTACTGTACAGTACTTTGAGTTCTATGTATATATGCAGAATGTGTCTTAATTAATAATCAGCTTTTAGTAATTGTCAACATCAAAATAGAAAACTTTATTTTATGAATCTATAAACCTCTGAACGACCACTGACAGAAACAAAAATTGGCCATAGTTTTGAGGCCATTTTGTACGAATTTTTGTTTAAAATATTCTGAAAAATTTAGATGTGGCCTTTATTGGAGGCTCGACTGTATTATAGTGTGTTCTTTAGTTAATAAATAAATATATAACAAAATCATTTTGTACACTGATACGTTTTTAATTCTTGCGGGATGAAACAACAATCCTTTCTACATTCTGTAAATGTATACAGTATGTAATGCTTCGTGCAATATATAACATTGGTTTATTTATTTAACATCAAATATTTATAAGGAAGAAGAGGAAACGATATAGGAACGCAACGTGTCGACCTCGATACTAGAATAACACGAACGAAAATATTTAGAACAGAATAAACGAAAGCACCTGTCTGAGACAACTATTCCTCTAGTGTTTTCTCATACATTAGACAAACTACGGGTCAAATAAAAACGACAATTCAAGGTCATAATCAGGAAAAAATCTTTCGACGTTCAGTAACAACGGCAATCAATCCGTCATACAATCGCATCACGTACAGTACATTTGCGACTTCACTAGACAATGTTTGCTCATTTCCGGTCATTAATTTACTCTCTTCTAGCTGATTTGAGAGAATACAAAGGAATTATGCTGATTTTTTCCCCGATAAAGTCCGCTAAAATTATTTTCAGAGCGCAATAGAATATATATATATATATATTATTTTTTTATGGTGATGATGTTGTGATGTTGAAACGTCGCACACAGAAAGATGAGGCAAAAGGTTATCTTTCTTATTATAAACAAACTAAGATTTAATTTTTATTTATGAGGATTAAAACTTTCATTACGTAAGTATCGTCTTTCCGGTAGAAAGTCAACATGTCCTTATTTTGCTTGTTCGACTTACGTCTCATTTGCTGCAATGTCAGTCATGAATGACGACAGTCATCTTTCTTTCCGAGAGGGCTGAAGTGTTTGAACATAAAAAACAAGTCAACGATGATCCGTGTCGTGTGGCTTGACTAATGAAATACAACTTAGAAGACAGTTCTATCGAAAAAAATCGAATGTTTAACAAGATTGTCTACATATTATCTTTCCTTATAATTATCACTCTTGAATCTGTTTTGAGCCTCTTAAAAACTGAATAAGATTTAATATACTATATTTATAGTATTAATGTGTTAAATTCTTTCCAGTTACATATTCATACACATCACATATGGTTGACAAGACTGCCATATGTTAATTAATTATAAGATTTTCATAAGGAAACTTAAATTACATCACCAGTATCTTTAAACTGGACAAAATAAAGTTCTAATTCAAGAAGTTACTATATTTTTTAGGTTAAAAAAATCTTTTAAAATGTATTGATTTTTTGAATTAAAGCTATTTTTTAAATTTTATGTTATTTAATTCATAGATTTTCAATAATATATATTTTTTCCATTTAAAAATTTATTTAACATAATAAAACTGTAGGAGGAAAAAATATATGTAAATATACTTAAAACTATATTTAATAAATAATTTTTAATCCTGGATTTTGTTTAAATATGGCTGTAACATAAACATGCTCATTTTTATATGCTATACAGACTTAATATTATATTAATTTTTATTAAACAAAACAGATGGTTCTGTTGTTAGATGTGCATTCTGTTTTACACATTCATCATTATTAAAGATAGTTATGCATGATGGATTATATTACAGTTTTTATTTACCACATCAAGAAAAATAGCGTCTTGTTTAAAGTTCATAGAATTGCNATAATTTTATATATATATAATTTAATCTCTTTGCATATCTAAATATGCAATCATTTTGGCATTTGCTTTATTTTTTATATACAGTAAATAAATTCCACGAAACAAACTTTCCAGTACGAAATACAAATGCAACAAATCCTAAAAAACCACTACCTTATTAATTTTGTTTGACTATTTATTTATTTTTTGGTTAAAAACACTACCATTGTACACGTCAAGACCAAATTCCTGTTCGTTTTTCGTTCGTTGACCGAGTTTAAAACGTTTTCCTCGTTTCCCACAAGAACACTTGGATGAGGCACCGATTAGGAAATAAAACAAATTATGATGGCGGCAATTAAATGCATTAATTAAAACTTGAATGATCATTCAAGTTCTGTCTTGTACTGAAGTTCCTAAAAATTTCCAACACTTAAATACGAAGCATTTAACAGTTATGCGCCATGAAATCGAGAGGTGGATGCGTGTAAACGCTTATTTAATTAATAAAAAACATTCAAACCGGCAGATTTAAACTGTAAATGAAGAATTGGAACGATGCCATTTCGTTTCACAGCTTTAAAAAAAAATAAACTATGCATTCAAATCTCTGATCTCCACGCCTATTTATTATACAAAAATCAGAATTTGACCTTCGAAAATTAAAAATATCAGTGAAAGTTTCATTGTTACAGATTATCTGAATGATTACTTCGTGTTAAAACAGTCAGCAGTTGTGGAAAAAAACTGCTTACTGAATGTAAAAGGTCAAAAACATTAATTTAAACAACCTCTCTATCTCTCGTGCAGTGATGCAAGCTTAAAATGTAATTACATCATATAAAGGGTGGTCCAAAAGTCGGTTAACTGTTCCTATGTGCAATTTTGAATACGAAACGTGTATCGAATTTGTATATTGAACGAGTTTGTAAATAATTAAGATATGAATACGACTTCTACAGCAATTAGCAACCCTGTAACAGTTACTTTTTACCCGAATATTTTACACAGTTCTACTAAATTGATTATTTAAAGTAATTCACGGTACGTATATTAATATATATAAACATTAAAATACAGTCTTAAATTGCTTTAACTGAACAGTTTCATTTTTTATTTATTTAGAATGAAAACTAACCGAAAAATAGTAAACGTAACATCCATTTCCTATGGAAAGAAAAAATAATAATAATTTAAGTTCAAGATAAAAAATAAAATAAATATAATTTGTGTAACTAAGTAGTCATAAGTAAACATTATTTTTCAATTAAAATGCTAAATTAGATTTTTAAATTTTCGATCCAAAAATAAACAAAAGAGAAACAAATTTTGCCTTAATTACATATTTAAAAAAAGAAAAAAACACGTGCTTGTACATGATTATCGCAGGAGGGCGCACTACAGCAAACGAATTCACAATTGATGACGTAACAGACAACAAAACTACCAGTACAATTTTTAAAAAATGTTAATGATAAGAACGCATTGTAGCAAACAAAATAAAATAAAAAAATCTGTAACTTACTGGGCAAAATAGTATTTCCTGTACATACAGGTTCTCCCGTAACTGGATGAAGCCATGTTGTGGTCCTCATTTCATCACTAAACAATGGAGAAACGAATTTTTTTCAACTTTTGTTTTTACGATTTCTAGTATAATACTTAAAAAAGATTTTAAAGTATATTATACTTACTTAATGAAAAATATTCTTCCGTCTCTCGTCACGGCAAATGACCAAGGTTTTGGCAGACCACGGCGTATAAGTTCCACGGCCATGATATAGGCAAACACTCCTCTCCAACTACTAACTTAAAGGTCACTGAACAGTTAATGTTGACACTTTCTAGTCTTCGTTTCACATCTCTGATTGGAAGCCCGATTTACATTTACCCGCGATCGATCACATTTATGATCGATTGTACGAATTTTGTAGCCAATTGATTATTTTCATCACAACTTTCTTTACTACGATTTTCTCGACGACTGTTTGCGACAGTAAATCGTGGATTTTCACGTGCGCCACTCTATTGGTTCGGTGAAGTGGAATGTGGTACATACCACTTTACTATTGGTTGGTTCGTCTAGGTAGGGGTGCTGTGACGTATTAAGTTAACTTTTATTTAAATAAACGCGAAATTTTGTTGATTTTTCCGTAACAAAAAATGTATTAACCTATTTAAATTGCGCTTTTGTTAATAGAAGTTTTTTTAATGGCTGACTTTTGATTTTNTCCTGGGCCTATTATGGTAACAAGTCCACCCTTGGTCGGAGTCAGAGTTGGATGGTAAGGTGGAGTCAAGTAGATTTTTTAACAACTCCACAGCCCTGGTTATATTCATATCTGAATAATTAAACAAACAATTTTCTTTTACTTGATAATCTGCTCTGATCAATGTTTTATTTAATTTTTACCAAATAATAAAAGCAAAACTACATTCATTTTTACAAGAATATAAAAATAAAATAATTATGCATAATATAAAATCATTACAAGTGATTTTAGAATAATGAATTAACTCAAACTTCATTATAAAACTTCATTTCTGAATTAATACATTAATGGGACAAGTGAATTAATACATGAAGAATAATTTATATTAATGAAATAGAGTTATAGCTTAAGATTCAATTCTTATGTAAATTTGACAGACTACATCAGGGGTGGCAAACCTATGGCAGATGATTTCTCTTATGTGTCACTTTGGACACATAAGGAGAAATCATCTGGCACATAACTCATACAATTTTGATTTATAATCTCTCTTTTTCAATCATATCATCCTTTTGGTTTATCATTCAATCATCCCTTTTTCAATCAGCATTTTTACACTTATTCTAATTAAAGCATATTCATTTAATTTTTTTAAATACTGTATCATTATTCAGGGGTTCTAAAAGGTTTGCCATCTTTGGACTACATAATTAAACTTCTTAAAGCTTAAAATCATTTTTTAATATTTGTGTTTTATCAATTATGAGTTAATGAACACATTACAACAGAACAGGCCAAATTATTACTTGCATATTTTATGCCACTTTTTGACTTGTTCACTTTATCTTGCAAGATATTATTTACATTTTCTTCCATTTACATTTATTCATAAACATGTAAATATTTGATGAAAGACATCCTTCAACATATTTATTGTGTTGCAGATAACCATAACATTAATGATCAATGATTTCATAATCATTAATCCAAGCCTGCACAAGCAGACCACAAAAAATGTAGATGATGTAAAAGAAAGTTAAGGTGTAACAAGTGCATTAATTGAATTCATTATAAATAAAAGGGTTCATTTGCAAAATACTATAGTTTAATCATTAATTATATCTTTATTTGGAAAGTGACCAACAAAAAGCCTATCTGCAGCCCAAAGTTTAGCCTATTTTAATTTTGGCATTTTATGTATTGCAGATCTACACTAATCTCAAATTTTGTTAAAGACAATAAGAATAAAATTTATTAAATCAATTATTTTTGTATTATGAGTTTTGTTACTTTAATATGAAAAAAATTTAAGCCTATTGTAGTACATGTAAGTTAATACAAGATTTAAGATAACATAAGATAAAAATTATCACACAATTCTCAACTTATTTGAAGTAATATCAAGATTTGTCTCAATTTGTGATGTGATACAATGAAAAACATGTTAACCTTCATGTTATATTAAGTAGTTGAAGTAACTTAAAGCTCCCATTATTATTCATCTTAAAAATATTCACAGACTGACTCCTTTAAATAATCAAACTTTAATTCTGTTCCTTTTTAATACTTAACAAAAACTAAAACTATTTAAACAGAGTTATTATTTTTTTAAAAATCATTCTAATCAATATTCAAACCTAACATATTAAACATAATTCCAAAGAGTAGAATTTTATATAGTTTTGTGAAGTATATGCATCATTCTTCTTAGAACAAATAAAGTCAGAAAAAATTTTAGCAGGTATTTCAAATTCTATTCTAGTAGCTTATTTGATAATATGAAATGTTATTCAAAAATTTAAATCATCAGTTAAGAATTCCATGGCTAAGTGCTAACAAAGAAAAAAATTATAAATAAATAATCAACTGAATGCTAATTCAGTTGATTATTTATTTATAATCAACTGAATTTCAAACTTATGGCTTTAAGAGATCAGTTTAATCTTATACAAATAAACACTCAACAGATAAACAAATTGGAAATACATATAAAATAATTAATTTAAAATAGTTTCCTACATATGGTACATCTACATCCAATTAAATAGTTTAATTAATTTATTATTAATTAAATTATATAATTTCTGTAATACAAAATGAAGTAGTTACAAATAGCTTCTTTTATATTTCTGTATCATTATTTAACTTTTCAAAATAGCAAGCGTGATCAAAATTTTGATGTGCAAATCTATACTGTTTATATAAAATAACAATTCTAATTACTCATACCTAATCACTTATAATCTAAATATATAAAATTACTTGTCCTGACTGACTGAGTGATTCATCATCACCCAGAGCAAACTGCTGAACCTAAAGAGGTGAAATTTTGTACATAGCATATGTCATGAAAATGCACACTGAGATGGGATTTTTGGAAATTCCCCCGTGGGGGGGAGAGGGAGAGGATTAAGGCTTAACCTGAAGAACAGCTTCTACTGTACTATTTTAGATGTGATTTTTGTTTTCAACTATGTTTAATCTTCATTGAGTACTTAGGTGTATTAAATTGATAACATTTCAGACATTGTTATAAATATTTTTATATATTTTGATTTTTTTAACTAAATGTTCAAACCGGTTTAAATTCAAATTTGTTATTGCATATTAGTTTGATTATAGAACGATTGTAAATGATCCAGAAAATTGATCAAATTGAAAATAGTTTGTTTGATTCTCAGCAATTCTCATCATTTTCAGCGATAGATGTTATATAATACTGTAATTACTATGGTTGTTGAAATACTGAATATAAATGTGGTTTGCTTGCAAAATCTGCATGGGTGAAGTCGCAGGTAACAGCTAGTCTGATATATTTATGATTACATTTGATGGAATAATGATTATTCTATTAAATATGATTAAAATAAAAATAAAACAAAATAAAATGAATAAAAACTTAATAATGCTTTGATGTGGTATAAAATAACACTTTTTTAAACAAATTATTATGTTAATAATCTATATTTTAATTATTTCTAATTCAAAATAAAAGATATATTTAAAATATTTGAACACAGAACCATAGAGAGGAGGTGAGAATCAAACAGTCTTGCTGACTTGTTCTTCTGAGGTCATAGACACAAAAAGCAGCCTGTAATTTAGACTTTTATGTGAAAGTCACCATATAAAAGTGATATAAATTAGTTTTGTTTTTATAAGTGATGAAAAATCTGTTTTATTTTTGCAATTTACTCATGTAATTTTATGGCTTTCAGATCAGACACTTATTTGCAATTGGCTTGGACTTCACCTCCTCTCCTCTCAAATCCTGTTTATCTATAATTCTCATCATATAATTTACATATCAATTTTTTATTTATTTATTCTGTAGTTATAACTTCTGATTTTCCTGTTTCTACATTTTAATCTATAATTCATTTATATATTCATTTTTCTTATATTTGAAATTTTTAAAAAATGTAAAATCTACACAAATTTGGTCTTGCCTCTTACAAAATTTACATTTCCTTCTCTTCTCTCTATAAATATAAACAGTTTAAGCTTGCTAATACTGTAAAAGTTTTAGATTCTCCCCTTTCTCTTGGGAATGAGAGAATGCAGAAATATGAGAGGGAGTAAACATTTCTTTGAAAACTAATGGGAATTAAGCCAACTATCAACTGTGTTTTATATATTTTCATTTTCATAAAAAATGNATATTCAATCGGTGGAAAAACTATCTTTTTTTCTTTTATTAATATTTTAATTTATTATTAACTAGCAGATATGTCCGGCGGTGCCCGGATGAAAAGTAATATAGATAAACATTAAAATGAAATTTGCTTATTTTAGCCTACCATTGTTTGTTTATCACGAAGTGTCAAAGAGGATGAAATCACGAGGAGTGAGGTGTCCAGATTTAATGGCAGCCTATATTTTCCGCAGGCCTGTAGAGAGTTACTATGAAACCAATCTAAACCAAGTTTTTTATGTAGTATAGGTCGGGTAAACATTTCAGGAGTTAAAAGGGGGATAAGTGTAATGTCGAGGTTCTATGGTAGCCTAAATTTTACTCATGGTCTGATGAACTATGTGGTGCAGATAGGTCAAAACGCTTAGAAGTTATAGAGAATAGACATGCCGATATTCTATTTTATATATATTTATATATATGTATAAATATATATTCCCAGACAAAGGGATCTAACAAAGATGATGAAATTATTTTTTATATATGTAGATTAAATTATCATTGAAGTTAATTTGAAACTTTAGCTTCTAAAAGAAATTATATATTCTTTTTTTTTTTAATTCATATGATAGAAAAGATGAAATTTTAGTAATAAGACATTGATAAAATAGATGAAATTTCACAAGTTATTTAATATTTTAAACAGGACTATATTCGGCTATATTAACCACATAGAGATATTTATTTTCCATTTACAGTCACATCATTGATTAAATTTCTTGCAAGTCTTTTTAAACTGATATTGCAATTCTGGTCGTTTTGCAACATTCCAGAGATTATTTTAAAATAATATATAAATGTCTTTGTGAATTTATTAAATCTCTATCCTTACAGCTCTTTATTTATAATGAATAATGAGCCTTTTATTTAAAATATTGCTTTAAAAATATAAGTAATTTAAAAAATAATCGAATGTTATAGTAACCTTGAACTCTGTAGGACCTAAATTTATATAATGCCATTCATTTATTATCAAATTTATAAGCGTATCTGAATAGAAATGGACTATATGCAGGGGAATGAGTTTAGAATTCATGAAGATAATTATGCAGTGAACTGAATTAATTTAGATACGGAGAATAGGTTTAGAATTTCTAATGCTTAATCTAGTAAAAGTAAACATTGTTTAAAAGTGAACATTTACCATCGAACCTTCCCCAAGAAGACTGTTATGAATTCCGTTTAAGAAAGAGTTAAGAATCAAAATATTTGAATAAATGATTTAAATAAGAATATTTTAAATTTATAAAAGTGAACGAAGAAAAATAAATAAGACACATAAATAAATTATAAATATTTAATCGTAACAACTGGTTTCTTATAGTAAACGTAATAATAACCATTCTTCACTTTCAAAGATAAAAAAAATAAAAAAATAGTACAGTTTCTAAGCAAGTTTAAAAATAGAATTCTAGAATAGTATAAGCAAGTTTTTATTTTTAAAAAATTAACCGATTCTTGTTTGTAAATTTTGTTTTTGAAAAGTAATTGTTTGAACAATCCATTGTATAATCCACAGTAGACCACATATCAAAGAGGCAGCGGACAAAACATAAAATAAGTAGTCGTAGTTACCACTTCTATCTCTGAAATGACCTAGAGATGAGAGGGAAATAATATTTAATCATACAATAGCCTATTGTTTAAATAAGAATCAAATCAAGATTTAAAAAGAATAAAATTGTAAATGGATAATTGAACTACTGAATTAAAATATAGATCTATTGACTTTTTATTTTCCCATTATATAATTGGTGATATATTAAGTTTAGAGTACTGTTTAGCTCCTTTTTAATATCAAGGTTAAATTCTCGGTTTGTAATCATTATAATTCATTTTAAATCAGATAATAACTTTACGTTTAAATAAAGTTTGCTTCGAATAAAAGATCCTACAAGTCTATATGTCATTTACAATCAATAATGACTATCCTCCTAAGAACAGTCACCTCTAAACAGCAGCTATTTTTCAAAAATTTTTTAAAATCAAAAATGTACACAAAAGAATCAACGGTTATTTTTTTTATGTTTCCTGGTCGTTGTTCAGAAGTTTGACTGTATTTTAAAATATTTTTATACTTAAATATATAGACTTATTATAAAATTAAGCATTGTTATTATTATTATTATTATTATTATTATGAAAATTTATTTCAAAAAAACGTATTCGGAATTTAATTTAACTTATATTTTTATACATTTTTTTTCATTTTTAACTTTTTCCGTCCTATGGACACTTTTTATCAAGTTCATCGTGGCCAGGTGGGAATCTACACCAGGATCGTCGAGAGGGGAGCTAGTGATTTTTTTCCAGGGCCCAGAGGCCCTGAGTGATTCTACACCTATAAATTAATTTTAGTTTTACTAACAAAAACTGAAACCTTTAAGACTGTTTTTTTATTAATAAAGAAACATTTTATGTATTTCATTTGTTCAAAAAAAATAACCCGTGAAGAGGTAAAAGAAATCTACTCTATCTGGACTGTAAACTATCGACGGTCCTGCACTAGGTCTGACATATCCGGGACAAGATTGGTTTAGATTGGATTGATGGAATAAGGGTATGCAGCACATGGACGATCCGATGCTATGGGAGGAGCCTCCAGGGAAAACTTTTCGTGAAAAATTAGCCTCTATTTAGGTATTATACACTTAAAGAAAACACGGAAAACTCCATGAAACAAGCTCATTGGTGAGGTCGAGTCCGCAACGAACTATTGGTGTTCAGTGGTTTTACCCATTCGGCCACTGGTAATCTTTATCCGGGACAGAGCTTCCAAGAAAAATTCCAAGGGAAATTGCTCGCCCGGATTTGATCTTGGGTTCACCAGAGCAGTAGTCTAACGCCTTATTTGCCTTGCCATAGCCATGCGGTCCTCTATTTTTTTTTACGATGAATAGGCTAATTCAGATCATAGTAGACTCTTTTACGATCTTATTTGTTCCTAAAAGACCATTAAGTCAGTTTCCATATAACGAACATTTCTATTTCCCATAAACTAATGTCAAATTGAAATTGTTTCTGGAAATACACTTATAACAGCATAATATAACGCAAAGATGGCCAAGTAAAATATGACGTTTCGGTTATAATGAAATAACTTGTAGCAGTTTTAAAATGAGAGATCGTGAAACGAAAACGAGGTCTACCGTACTTCGAATCACTCTTACAATTAGTTATCTGTTTATATTTCAATTTATAAACGAAAAATTCTTACGATAAATGTTTCAATTTTAAAGTTAAAATATTTAAAATATACGAAAATATGAGGTTATAAAATTTAATATATTGCTAAGTAAAACCGCCAAAATTTTTATATACAAAGCGATTGTAATTTTTAAAAAAAATCCAGCAATGAGTTTCTTAAGTTTCCCAGCAACAACATTTAAACTGGCGCCATATATTACGTTATTTTATTAAAAACCTTTAATATAATTAATTATTGTAAAATGGCAAGATACTTAATTTTAGGGAAGAAATGAATTCTATAAAAAATTGTAAATGCTAATAACAAGTGAAATCTTCATTAAGTCCGACCCAACTCGAGATATGACTCACTACTCGTTTATCTTCCCACCCTGTCGACTTTTAACCATCAAAATTTAATAGAACTAATCCCCCTAATATACAAACCTTGCAAAATTTCAGAAATTTTCGACAAAAGCACGGGAGTTATTAATAAGCTTTAAAGTGAATAAACAAAGCAGTGGCGTACCGTGGGTGTCAGCCGCCCGGGGCGGAGGGAAATTTCGCCCCCCTGTATGTAGGTATTTCAATTTAAAAGATCAAAATTCAGTTTTGTCACAGAACAAGCAATGAAAAATTCGGTGGTAGTGCAGCGACCTGTTTAAAATAGTTCTATCGTACAACAACAACAAAAAAAGGTCTACAGAACGATAGCACTATCGTAGGCGCGATGCAAGTATAGATTAGGATGTTTCAAATTTTTACAAGATATTATTATTATTTATTGTGAAATTTTGCGCCCCCTAAAAAGTGCCGCCCGGGCGGGCCGCCCCCACTACGGTACGCCACTGAAACAAGTCATGTCCCCCACATAATTTTGGCGGCCTTAGGGGGTGGCGAGCAGGGCAATCGCCCGGGGCCTCGCGCAACAACCAATAGAAAAAAGTTGATATTTAAAACTTTTTATTTTATCCTTGGCTATTAGTTATAACAATAAAATAAATTTAATTTATAGTACAGTATATATTAATNGTCAACATCAAAATAGAAAACTTTATTTTATGAATCTATAAACCTCTGAACGACCACTGACAGAAACAAAAATTGGCCATAGTTTTGAGGCCATTTTGTACGAATTTTTGTTTAAAATATTCTGAAAAATTTAGATGTGGCCTTTATTGGAGGCTCGACTGTATTATAGTGTGTTCTTTAGTTAATAAATAAATATATAACAAAATCATTTTGTACACTGATACGTTTTTAATTCTTGCGGGATGAAACAACAATCCTTTCTACATTCTGTAAATGTATACAGTATGTAATGCTTCGTGCAATATATAACATTGGTTTATTTATTTAACATCAAATATTTATAAGGAAGAAGAGGAAACGATATAGGAACGCAACGTGTCGACCTCGATACTAGAATAACACGAACGAAAATATTTAGAACAGAATAAACGAAAGCACCTGTCTGAGACAACTATTCCTCTAGTGTTTTCTCATACATTAGACAAACTACGGGTCAAATAAAAACGACAATTCAAGGTCATAATCAGGAAAAAATCTTTCGACGTTCAGTAACAACGGCAATCAATCCGTCATACAATCGCATCACGTACAGTACATTTGCGACTTCACTAGACAATGTTTGCTCATTTCCGGTCATTAATTTACTCTCTTCTAGCTGATTTGAGAGAATACAAAGGAATTATGCTGATTTTTTCCCCGATAAAGTCCGCTAAAATTATTTTCAGAGCGCAATAGAATATATATATATATATATTATTTTTTTATGGTGATGATGTTGAAACGTCGCACAGAAAGATGAGGCAAAAGGTTATCTTTCTTATTATAAACAAACTAAGATTTAATTTTTATTTATGAGGATTAAAACTTTCATTACGTAAGTATCGTCTTTCCGGTAGAAAGTCAACATGTCCTTATTTTGCTTGTTCGACTTACGTCTCATTTGCTGCAATGTCAGTCATGAATGACGACAGTCATCTTTCTTTCCGAGAGGGCTGAAGTGTTTGAACATAAAAAACAAGTCAACGATGATCCGTGTCGTGTGGCTTGACTAATGAAATACAACTTAGAAGACAGTTCTATCGAAAAAAATCGAATGTTTAACAAGATTGTCTACATATTATCTTTCCTTATAATTATCACTCTTGAATCTGTTTTGAGCCTCTTAAAAACTGAATAAGATTTAATATACTATATTTATAGTATTAATGTGTTAAATTCTTTCCAGTTACATATTCATACACATCACATATGGTTGACAAGACTGCCATATGTTAATTAATTATAAGATTTTCATAAGGAAACTTAAATTACATCACCAGTATCTTTAAACTGGACAAAATAAAGTTCTAATTCAAGAAGTTACTATATTTTTTAGGTTAAAAAAATCTTTTAAAATGTATTGATTTTTTGAATTAAAGCTATTTTTTAAATTTTATGTTATTTAATTCATAGATTTTCAATAATATATATTTTTTCCATTTAAAAATTTATTTAACATAATAAAACTGTAGGAGGAAAAAATATATGTAAATATACTTAAAACTATATTTAATAAATAATTTTTAATCCTGGATTTTGTTTAAATATGGCTGTAACATAAACATGCTCATTTTTATATGCTATACAGACTTAATATTATATTAATTTTTATTAAACAAAACAGATGGTTCTGTTGTTAGATGTGCATTCTGTTTTACACATTCATCATTATTAAAGATAGTTATGCATGATGGATTATATTACAGTTTTTATTTACCACATCAAGAAAAATAGCGTCTTGTTTAAAGTTCATAGAATTGCAAATTAATAAAAAAAATTATTTTTCATATTCTTGTTACTGAATATATTTATCTATTATAAAATTTGATACATTAATTATATATTATTAATATTTCATTTAATTTAACGTGTAGAAAGTTATATTTATCAAAAAGGAAAACTAAACTAAACTAATTGAAGTAAAGTAATATAACATATATATTATCAAAATTGCTTAATAAATATTAATTAACACCTAAATTAATTATACTTTTATATCTTTATTATTAAATGTAACACTCTTAAGACTTGAGGATTTCACACACACAAAAAATTTATTACACTAGGTGATAAAATTCTATGTTGTAATTGCAATTCAATTAAGTTATCTATACTTAATTAATATTAAAGTTATTGTAAATACTGAGCTTGGTTATCATTAATAAAGTCTGAGACAGGAGAGACGGGTCCTAAACGTGGATTCTAACATTTTCTGAAAGCCACAAAAATATTAGTATAAAATCAATTAAAAAAGATTTTTCATTCCATAATCGAAAGCAGTTTTATACATTTTTGTATCACTTTTTTTTAATATAGAAAAGACCAAGTTTTAGGACCTTTGAGGCCCATGCCAAATGGCCTTGTCGATACTCCTATCTGGACCTGATTGTTCTTAAAATAGTTTATTACAATCCAATACATGATTAATTTTTCACTTCATAAAAAAAATCTTTTATTTATATAAAAGACTAAATTTTGGTCCTCTGTCCTAAGTAGGGGCCAAATGGATGGCTGGAATAGGCTACTCTTCTATCAAGACCCGATTATTACTTAATTTATTACAATTAATTACTTGACTAATTATTACATTCATTTTCAATATTTGTCACGAAAATAAACACTGTTAAAATCGATTAATTTCATTATAATGATGATCAAAGTAACTTTTCAATCATAACGTGCTTAGAATACAAATCAATAGTGTTATATTCAAGAAAATAATGAAGGAAGCAGCGCTCCATTTCTTTTATAAATTCTATTTTATTTTACCAGAAATATAATTTAAAATTTTATTTTAACAAGTTAAAGAATTATAACAGAGTGAAAATGCTTTAGAAATATAAAAACAAAAGCCGACTTTCACAATTTAAATGAGAATGCATTACTCGACTTTTTTTTATAAGTGGACCAGTTTAAATTTAATAATAAAAAAAAAGAAAGAAAAAAAATTATCTGAAGGTTATCATAATGTAAATTCAATACAATTGCAATCATGTAAAAAATATCGGTTAGCATTCGAACTAATTTTCAAATGTATATATATTGATATATATTTAAAAAAAGAAAAAAACACGTGCTTGTACATGATTATCGCAGGAGGGCGCACTACAGCAAACGAATTCACAATTGATGACGTAACAGACAACAAAACTACCAGTACAATTTTTAAAAAATGTTAATGATAAGAACGCATTGTAGCAAACAAAATAAAATAAAAAAATCTGTAACTTACTGGGCAAAATAGTATTTCCTGTACATACAGGTTCTCCCGTAACTGGATGAAGCCATGTTGTGGTCCTCATTTCATCACTAAACAATGGAGAAACGAATTTTTTTCAACTTTTGTTTTTACGATTTCTAGTATAATACTTAAAAAAGATTTTAAAGTATATTATACTTACTTAATGAAAAATATTCTTCCGTCTCTCGTCACGGCAAATGACCAAGGTTTTGGCAGACCACGGCGTATAAGTTCCACGGCCATGATATAGGCAAACACTCCTCTCCAACTACTAACTTAAAGGTCACTGAACAGTTAATGTTGACACTTTCTAGTCTTCGTTTCACATCTCTGATTGGAAGCCCGATTTACATTTACCCGCGATCGATCACATTTATGATCGATTGTACGAATTTTGTAGCCAATTGATTATTTTCATCACAACTTTCTTTACTACGATTTTCTCGACGACTGTTTGCGACAGTAAATCGTGGATTTTCACGTGCGCCACTCTATTGGTTCGGTGAAGTGGAATGTGGTACATACCACTTTACTATTGGTTGGTTCGTCTAGGTAGGGGTGCTGTGACGTATTAAGTTAACTTTTATTTAAATAAACGCGAAATTTTGTTGATTTTTCCGTAACAAAAAATGTATTAACCTATTTAAATTGCGCTTTTGTTAATAGAAGTTTTTTTAATGGCTGACTTTTGATTTTCTTTAAAATTTATTTTTAAAATATTTTTAAACGCTTATATATATATATATATATATATATATATATAGTCTAATAAACAATGCTACTCATTAATTATCTTTGTAATTGTAAATTTGAGTAATGTCTATAATGCATTTGTCTATATTGTATGCATTAGAGATGTTATCTTTTGTTCTTGATATTTTAATTTATCATCTGTTAAATTTATTTTTATTTAATAAATTATTTAAATGACATTTTATTTTTTAAAGAAATGAATTTTTTATTCTTTGTAGGAAAATATATAAATTAACTAATTAGATATTTATCGGAAATATCACGTTTTTCTTTATATTTTAATTTATTGTCAAATAAATTTGAACTAAAATAAATACAAGTTTTTTTCGTTAAAAATTTACCTATTTATATATTGCGCTTTTATTAATAAAAGTTTTTAATGGTTGACAGTGACCGGTTATCGTTGTTTATCTCTCTATTATCAATTTTTAAATTTAAGTAAATTCTAAAATTAGTTAATTGATAATGTTATTTACGAAGAGCTGAACATATTCAATCGGTGGAAAAACTATCTTTTTTTCTTTTATTAATATTTTAATTTATTATTAACTAGCAGATATGTCCGGCGGTGCCCGGATGAAAAGTAATATAGATAAACATTAAAATGAAATTTGCTTATTTTAGCCTACCATTGTTTGTTTATCACGAAGTGTCAAAGAGGATGAAATCACGAGGAGTGAGGTGTCCAGATTTAATGGCAGCCTATATTTTCCGCAGGCCTGTAGAGAGTTACTATGAAACCAATCTAAACCAAGTTTTTTATGTAGTATAGGTCGGGTAAACATTTCAGGAGTTAAAAGGGGGATAAGTGTAATGTCGAGGTTCTATGGTAGCCTAAATTTTACTCATGGTCTGATGAACTATGTGGTGCAGATAGGTCAAAACGCTTAGAAGTTATAGAGAATAGACATGCCGATATTCTATTTTATATATATTTATATATATGTATAAATATATATTCCCAGACAAAGGGATCTAACAAAGATGATGAAATTATTTTTTATATATGTAGATTAAATTATCATTGAAGTTAATTTGAAACTTTAGCTTCTAAAAGAAATTATATATTCTTTTTTTTTTTAATTCATATGATAGAAAAGATGAAATTTTAGTAATAAGACATTGATAAAATAGATGAAATTTCACAAGTTATTTAATATTTTAAACAGGACTATATTCGGCTATATTAACCACATAGAGATATTTATTTTCCATTTACAGTCACATCATTGATTAAATTTCTTGCAAGTCTTTTTAAACTGATATTGCAATTCTGGTCGTTTTGCAACATTCCAGAGATTATTTTAAAATAATATATAAATGTCTTTGTGAATTTATTAAATCTCTATCCTTACAGCTCTTTATTTATAATGAATAATGAGCCTTTTATTTAAAATATTGCTTTAAAAATATAAGTAATTTAAAAAATAATCGAATGTTATAGTAACCTTGAACTCTGTAGGACCTAAATTTATATAATGCCATTCATTTATTATCAAATTTATAAGCGTATCTGAATAGAAATGGACTATATGCAGGGGAATGAGTTTAGAATTCATGAAGATAATTATGCAGTGAACTGAATTAATTTAGATACGGAGAATAGGTTTAGAATTTCTAATGCTTAATCTAGTAAAAGTAAACATTGTTTAAAAGTGAACATTTACCATCGAACCTTCCCCAAGAAGACTGTTATGAATTCCGTTTAAGAAAGAGTTAAGAATCAAAATATTTGAATAAATGATTTAAATAAGAATATTTTAAATTTATAAAAGTGAACGAAGAAAAATAAATAAGACACATAAATAAATTATAAATATTTAATCGTAACAACTGGTTTCTTATAGTAAACGTAATAATAACCATTCTTCACTTTCAAAGATAAAAAAAATAAAAAAATAGTACAGTTTCTAAGCAAGTTTAAAAATAGAATTCTAGAATAGTATAAGCAAGTTTTTATTTTTAAAAAATTAACCGATTCTTGTTTGTAAATTTTGTTTTTGAAAAGTAATTGTTTGAACAATCCATTGTATAATCCACAGTAGACCACATATCAAAGAGGCAGCGGACAAAACATAAAATAAGTAGTCGTAGTTACCACTTCTATCTCTGAAATGACCTAGAGATGAGAGGGAAATAATATTTAATCATACAATAGCCTATTGTTTAAATAAGAATCAAATCAAGATTTAAAAAGAATAAAATTGTAAATGGATAATTGAACTACTGAATTAAAATATAGATCTATTGACTTTTTATTTTCCCATTATATAATTGGTGATATATTAAGTTTAGAGTACTGTTTAGCTCCTTTTTAATATCAAGGTTAAATTCTCGGTTTGTAATCATTATAATTCATTTTAAATCAGATAATAACTTTACGTTTAAATAAAGTTTGCTTCGAATAAAAGATCCGACAAGTCTATATGTCATTTACAATCAATAATGACTATCCTCCTAAGAACAGTCACCTCTAAACAGCAGCTATTTTTCAAAAATTTTTTAAAATCAAAAATGTACACAAAAGAATCAACGGTTATTTTTTTTATGTTTCCTGGTCGTTGTTCAGAAGTTTGACTGTATTTTAAAATATTTTTATACTTAAATATATAGACTTATTATAAAATTAAGCATTGTTATTATTATTATTATTATTATTATTATGAAAATTTATTTCAAAAAAACGTATTCGGAATTTAATTTAACTTATATTTTTATACATT
Organism: Centruroides sculpturatus; assembly: GCF_000671375.1. Taxonomy (NCBI): domain Eukaryota; kingdom Metazoa; phylum Arthropoda; class Arachnida; order Scorpiones; family Buthidae; genus Centruroides; species Centruroides sculpturatus. The sequence continues at coordinate 292,491 of NW_019385963.1, read as the reverse complement.
TTTTTTCATTTTTAACTTTTTCCGTCCTATGGACACTTTTTATCAAGTTCATCGTGGCCAGGTGGGAATCTACACCAGGATCGTCGAGAGGGGAGCNGTTATTTTTTTTTACTTTTTTGGGTTCAAGAAATCTCAAAATGTTGAGATTTGCAAAAAACTCGGAGGGTCAAATGTGATATGATTCCCACACTTTTCCTTGTTATGTATACATAATAGCTGGGAGAATAAATGCATCAAAACATTGTTCTTGTCCCAAAACACTGTTCTTTCATTATTAAATGCAGCATATTTCTTTAATTTAGTGTAAGTAAATGAAAGTATCACAGATACAGGAACAACGAAACAACATTTATTTTATACAAACACAAATGTGATACATATTTATAATATTTACATAATTTTAAGATCAGAAATAAACTGCAAGTAACTTTTACTTCTTTACAGAATCATTAAAAATGAACTTGTATATTATTAACATAGCAAAACAAATACTTTATGAGTTAGAAATTAATCCATTTATTATTTTTTAATAAAACTTTTCATTAAGGCTAGAAGATAGTGATTAATTAATTTGAATCTAACCACATTATGACTGCTGAGAAACATTTATTTAAGGATATGCAAGCATTTCCAGCCTACATTATAAGCATTTTCACATTCTCATCTTAAGATGACCTATAAAATAGGCTGAAAATGTTTGTGTATCTTTAAATAAATGTTTCACAGCAATGTTTCATAAGATGTTACTGATTAATTAATTACTTCTCCCTGCTGAGTGTAATTTCCATTACTAGATTTAATTATTAAATAGAAATTTCACAAACATAAAATTTATATTAATAAAATTGAACACCATGTAATGGAAATGACGAAACTTGATGTAATTTTTTTAATAAAAGTTTTTTTTATTAAAGTAAAACAGAAGTATGTTCTGTATTAAATATACTTAAAAGTTGTGGAATAAATAAACAGCTGACAAATTAACAAAATATAATATTAATTTTATAATAAATACAGTACTCAGAAAAATCAAAAATTGAAAAGTTGAGAGACTTATTTTCAACTGTATGCAGTGTTAATGAATAAAAAAAAATCAAACTTTTTTTTATTGCAGAGATGTATTGTCAAAACTGATAAAGTAATAAGGATGTAAAATTCAATACTGAATAGGGGATAAATGATCCTGGAATGCATATATAGCTATTTAACAGTAATTTATGAAATAAAGGTGTTTGACAAGACAAGCACCTTTCGACTAATTGATTCTTTTAGGAAACTCAATTAATTACATATCACAATGTAATTATATGATTGTGATACATACTTTTTAACACTAGATAAATTATTAATCAAATATACAATAGCATTCAAATATTGTTCATTTTATTATTATAAAAAAAAATGATAATTCATAACTTTACTTTCTCAGTCTTTGATACTGAAATATACAATGAGTCAAATTCTATTTTCTGATTTTTTAAAAAATAACTTTTATAGCAAGAAAGATAAAAAATAACATACTATTGAATTCCTTACATAACAAAGAATTTTATTTGCCCTATTTACAAAATGTTAGGTCTTGAAATTACTGCCTGGGAAACTGGAGAAACTTATCAATAGCATATTAGAAATGTATAGAATTTGTAAACATAATAGAGATTGCCATTTACAAAATACAGTATAATTTTTCACAAACAATATGAATAAAATTTTAATTTAATTTGTCTCATTAAGTAAAAATTTCTATTTATACATGATAATTAAATTTATAGTATTTTGATAAATGAATTAAAAGACTATTCAACAATCTTTCAAAGTTAAAACTAACAAACTACAATTAATATACCAATTTTAAAATTTATGTAATTTCTCTGTTTAGTTTGTAACATGATATTGTACCAAACAGTCATATAAATGATGTTGGAAACTAAAAGATTGCAAAAGATCTATTGTTGAATGGTAAAAATATCAGTGAGTAAAAATAGAAATTAATAATAATAAATAATTAATATATAGAAAAAGTATAAATGACAAATATAAGTATAAAAGCTAGCAGGTCAAAAAAGTTATTATATGTCAGATATGAATTTAAAGAGATGCATTTAACTTCTGTTTGCTGAATATAGTTTTTATTTGTTTTGTTATTTCTTTTATATATAACTAAAATATCTAATATAAACACTAGAGAAATCATTCATATCTGCATATCAAACAAACAAGTTTAGATTATGGTTATTATTATCATTCATCAATACTGTTTGTCACCACTAATATATTTCAATTGAACATCAATTAAATCAATTTTAATATTAATATCCATACTTAAACAGAAAAGCTAGCTTTAGTGTATATAAGTACAATCGAACCTCTGAACAACAGCCACTGATGGAAACATAAAAAGCAGCTGTTGTTCAGAGGTTATTCTGTATGCATTTTTATTCAAAAAAATTTCTGAAAAATGGCCACTGTTTATAAAAGTGACTATTGTTGAAAGTGAACTGTATCAGAAAAAACAAAAGTGAAAAGTGAAAAATAAATATCTTGTTAAAAGATACAAGATTAATATGAGGAGTATTCATAAAGTAAAGATATGAAGCCCAAAAAATATTTCTAGAGTATTTCACTTTTAGGTTGACTTATAATAATTTTAGAACATACATTTATTTATTTTTTGACATATCTCAATATATTTGGAGCCTGGAAATGAGTTTCTTGATGCTGACCTTGTAGAAATTTCCCATCTGCTTTCATAATTATGTCATCATTGCATCTTGAACCTTGTCATAGTTATCATCAAACTACTTTCTAGAATGTGATTCTCAAGTGTGCTGTGGCATTTTAGTGTACCGTGAAATTTATGAAGTGTGCCGCCACTGCGAATACTCATACATAGGCAACGTCAGACAAGTAGTTCAATTGGTTCTACCTTCCTAGGGCACATTTGGAAATTGTAACTGGTGTTACCAGTAACTGCCTGTAGTTACCAGGGCTGTGGAGTCGGAGTTGGAGTCGTGGAGTTTTGGTGTTTTAGCCGGAGTCGGTAAATTTTTACGCAACTCCACAGCCCTGGCAAGACCGTGGAGTCGGAGATGCGGAGTTTTGGTGTTTTAGCCGGAGTTGGAGTCGGATTGGTAAGGAAAAGTTGGAGTCGGAGTCGGAGTCGGTAGATTTTTACGCGACTCTACAGCCCTGGTAGTTACCAAGGCATTTAGAAAATGTGACGTAAATAACCAATTGTGTTTAAAAATCACTGTTATGACATCACTGGTTGTCCTGTGACACTTACCGAAGTAACCATGTGTGCCACCAAATTTTTAAATTATTAAAGATTATGTGATGAAAAAAACGTTGAGAATCACTGTTCTAGAGAGACAGATGTTCTTTCAACTTGAAAAACAAGTAATAATCACTTGTTACAGGATATGGGCTGTGCAATTGATGTTCCAAAACTTTCCACTTGAATGTCTGCAACAATTCTTGAGCGATGCAAGCAGTGTGTGTGAATGGGTATTATCGTGCAGTACGACATCATTTTGTCATGTTTTGCATGTTTGTAACATCTTTTCGTTGGAAACAAGTTACAAATAAATATCACAGTGGCAGTTTCTCCTTTTGCACAAAGGAATCACCGAACAAACCTAGTACTTGGTGGCAGTGGCGGCCTTAGGGGGTGGCGAGCAGGACAATCGCCCGGGGCCTCGCTCTTGGAGGGGCCTCGCGCAACAACCAAGTAGAAAAAAGTTGATATTTAAAACTTTTTATTTTATCCTTGGCTATTAGTTATAACAATAAAATAAATTTAATTTATAGTACAGTATATATTAATATTAATAAGTGCCTACTATTTCAATTCACATACTTTGCACAAAGGACAAGGGCCTCGCAAAGATCTGCCGCCCAGAGCCTCGCAATGGATAAGGCCGCCGCTGGCCACATGTGAGTACTATCCAGCAATATGTGATACGATGGACGCAGGGACAACTGCAAACACGCTGAAGAGGGAGCGGATCGCACAGACCGGAAGATTTCGCACTGCCTGTCGGGACCCGTTCGCCACAGCACGGACACCCGAAGCCGCCTGTCGCCGTCAACGGGTGTCCACCTAAACCATTCGCAACAGTGTACATGAAGTCGGGCTGCACGCAGAGCAAGGGGTGGCATTAACTGCTGAATACAGGGCTGCACGCCTGGCGTGGTGACATCGTCATCGCAACTGGACATTGAATAGCATCGGATATTATTTAAAGATGAATCCAGCCTCTGTCTGCGGAGGGATGACGACCGTGGACGAATGTGGTGATATTCCGGTGTCAGCCCTTTTCGCGGAGCGTCACACCGCCCCACAACTGGACATCGTGGTTTGGGAAGAAGACATCATGTTCAATCAGCGGACAGCCCTGGTGAACAGTTCCGGTACTCTGACAGCGGACCAGTACGTCACACGAATTGTGGGGCTTATGGTTCGGCGACTGGTGCAGACTATACCAGACACGGTGTTTCAACAAGATAATGCCCGACCGCACGTCGCATGGTAAACTTTCACTACCCTGAAAGGAATTCACAGAGATGAGAGAGAGATCCGGCAAAGCTGCTGGCCGGATCACTCTCTCATCGAACACCTGTGGCACCTCGTTCGAAGTGAGGTGCACCGGGGACAACTTCCAAATACCGTAGAAGACACGTGTACCGCAGTGGATGCAGCTTGCCAAGAGATATCTCAGGCAACCATTAATCGCCTCATTGATAGTATGTCTCGCTGTATATTTGTTCAGTAACGAATATGACCCCTACGGGTTATATTCGTTACTGATTAAGCAGTGTCTGTTGCATATCTTTGTTTGTTCTTTTAATAATTTACATATCTCTGTCATCTCTACCGGTCCTACAATGTGGCTACGCGCATTCTTTCGTGGTATTGCGATTTCACTTTTGAGGAGTGTATAACAGTCGGAAACTTAATAGATGTTCAGAGCTCAGAAGTTGTTTTTATATCCAGAACTATTTGGAAAATCTTATCAAGTTTGGTATATTGTCTCGAGTATACTGTTTCAGTAACAGATAAATGTATATATATATATATGTTACTGTGAATGACCGATATTTGGCGAATGTCGAGATTCTCCGGTGAATGTCAACATTCACACAGTCGTTTCGTGTATGTACGAAATATTTGCTAAATATCATTATTTCTAACTTACACCGGCAAATGTCGACATTCAGCATGCACTGATGGTGAATGTTGAATAAAAATATTTTTATTACGTTAAGACAAAAATGCAACTTTTTAATATGTCAAAATAGGAGAAAGCTTAAGTAACAGCACATATAAATAAATTGTTGAACCTAAAACAAACAGTACATTCTAAATCATTAAAGAAAATAATACAATAATAAACTTACACATAAATTATGTGATTAACATTATCCAATCGGTTAATATTACGTATGGTTCCAAAATGGATGCGCTTCCGACTGTTCGTGGTCCAGACGGACTCCTACCGGAGGGGAGCCACCGGCAGGCCGCAGAGTGCCAGCTTCACTATTTATTGATTCACGGTAGTTCTTGAACAAAATAAATAATAATAAAAAAAGGAAACGTCTACTAAAAATGTAGTTAATCTGACGGAAACAAAACGAACTTACCCGAAGCGCGGCCATTTTGGAACCATAGGGAACATTAATCATACAATCTTATTTATTGCAACAACTTAAACTGTTATGGGACTTTGAATTGCACAAGAGTTCCTTGCTTTACAACTGCATTTGTTCGTGGAACACATCCTTTTGCAATGACAGCGTGTATAGCCTTGACCTCCACTTTTCGAATTAGCTGCAGCTGCTTCTCTAAGCGATATTTCTTGAGAAGAAGCCTCATCTATGGAAAGTAACGTATCTTTACAAATTACGAACTGATTACGGGTATAAAGCTGCTTGAGGGTACCATTTTTGTTTGCTAATTTATAAAAGTCGGAGCCTTCTATTCCAACAACAACCGCCAACACATTTCGGGCATCTGTACGGCCACGGTCGATATCAGGGACTTGTATTCGTACGGTATCACCAATTTGAACAGAAGGAAACGGCGAAGAATTTGGCGACAGACTGTTGCCTTTCTGTCAACATCGGCTTCTCGGGTATCGTTTCGACCTCCACCAAGGCTTGTCTGTGCTTGTCGACATACACCGGCGATTGTTCGAACGTATAATACCTTAACCAAATATTCGGTCTTTCACCGACGTATTTTGTATCTGTCACCGGAGAATATCGACATTCTCTAATTTCGGTCTTTCACAGTAACATATATATAATTAAGTTTTAAGATATAATTTAAGATAAATCATTTGAATGCTGTAATTTGAAATAATTTTGTAACAACTGTATGTTTTCCTATTGTAGTTATGTATTACCTGAAGAGGGGTGCATGTGTAACAAATTTTGCACCCGAAATGCATTGTATTGTAATAAAACCTAACGGATGTAATCCTTAGGAGTTTTGTCTCTGATAAAATGTGGTTATAGATAAAAAAACGACGGTTGTTTTCTGTATTAACCTTTGAAGTTTTTTTAATCTTTAAGAAGTTTTTTAAAGGTTTGATTTTTTAAATATATACTGTTTCAATTTTCTAAAAGAATCCCTTAAAAATTTAACCGTTGGAGCAAAATTTGGAGACACTTCCCCTTAATCATAAAGAATTTCGGGTATAAAAGGAGTCTCATAAACAGGATCATTCCGCATATTAAATATAATTAGTTCTAAACTACAATGACAGTCAGAAGTAAGTGGTCAGATGAAATAATGCCAAGTGTTATTTTGTGTTACCTGCCGATGCAAATTTACCAACAGTAATATGTGAAACTATACAAATATCCAGAACAATAATATAATATCAATTATGTTATCGTGTTTCCCCGAAAATAAGACAGTGTCTTATATTAATTTTCGCTCTGAAAAATGCGCTAGGTCTTATTTTCAGGGAATGTCTTATTTTTTCCAGGAAGAAGAATTCACATTTATTATTGAACAAAAAAATTTCCAAGTCGAACTTAGACAAAAGTGACGAATATCCGGTGTGTCGAACTGTCGCCTTTTTATAGCGTCAACATCGGACTCGATGACCAATTAGTGCTTACTGAACCGTAGCACTATGCAAATGTCATGTGGCGTGTTCCCGGCCGACCAATTAGCCATCACCAGCCGTAACGTTATGCAAATCTGTGATTCCCAAGCCATAGTCTTATGCAAATCATGCCGTGTGGCGTAATTGTCTGTTGACCAATCAGTGGCTGTACTTTCAAAAAGCCAACGGCCACTTTCAACCATCTGTCGATGACCGTTACCACTAAAAAAAACTTCGCTAGTTCTTACTTTCAGGGGGAGGTCTTATATTTCGCAATTCAGCAAAATCTGTGCTAGGTCTTATTTTCTATGGATGTCTTATTTTCGGGGAAACACGGTAGTTTTTGACAGATAATAATCTGAAAATTTAGAAAACAATGCTTAACAAAACGATATACTCAAAAGTAAGTAGTCACACAAATAAATCGGTATACAAATAGGAGAAAGAATCAACCTGATCAGTCAAGGGCGTTTTAGCATTGCTAGAGAAAGCACAGGAGAAGTTTCAGTAAAATTACGCCGTGTTGGACAAATTTGGATAGAATAATCAAGCCATAAGATGCCAAAATCTGGAGAACTTTCTATGTCTGAGATCGTCGTGCTGGGGAAAAGCATCAGAGCAATCGTGAGAGAGAGAAAAATTTATCCTTCAAAGATGTTCGCAAGATTATTAAAATGAAGAGATTCGGCACCATACAAACTCTTCATGGTTCTGGCTGACCATGTCATGAGAATTCCGCATCATTCGGCGTAAAGCGTTCGCTAACCCGCATGCTTTTGCCCAGGCTATCCGGAAGAGCTTTGGCGTTAAGACATATTTGCCAACTGTCCGTCGTCAACTCAATGAGGTTAATTTTAACGGATGCATCGTACGTCGAATGCTGTTCATTTTGAAGGTGAGCATTACGAAGAGAAGTCTTTACAAAGAGCCTTTGCAAAGGAGCATTTAAAAAAACCTCAGTTTTGGAGCAGTGATTCGATGAGACGAATCGAAATTTCAGCTTGCAAGCTTGAGATGGTGCCAAACAGGGCCGGATCATCGCATAGACAAATGAGACAAATGTCTAGGGCCCGGTTTTTAGAAGGGCCCGGTCAAACTGTCTATTTTGAAAAGATTTGTAAATAAGATAGATTACTCTTCTGTTGGACAACTGTATAATACTGGTAAAACTGGTAAAATATTATATTATTTAAATATTAACCAAAAAGGTTAAATTAAACAAGTAAAACGGCAAAACCGTATTTGGGACACGACTATGTCTCGGAGACACTACTAAGCGGAATCACTTTGACGCTCAAAGCGGATCTCTTTCTCATTCTCCAATCTTCTTTGGTATCGCTGCTTTTGGGCGCGATCGTTCAAACTTCGCCAGCCACGACCACGAGGTCGTCCACCATGCATTTTCGATGAAATTAACCTATCCAATTTCGAAATTTCTCTCCGTTGCGTGTCGGCCCGGGTTGAATTTTTGTCGATGCCTAACGAAAATTTCTCGTCTTTGAAAAAAATAATCGTGGCTATTGTATCGTCCGAAATTTTTTTTTTTATTTTGCACAAACAATATACAGTTTAACCTGATTATAACGTCAAATTTTTACTGGTCCCACGATTTTACTATACTAGACAATGTTAAAAAACCTACTTGTAACGACATAAAACCCTGTTTTAATGTCATATTTGAAGCACTCCCAAATTTACAAAATTAGATTACAAATTTTATTTAAGAAAGAAAATACTACGTGTTCAGTCCTAGGGTCAGAGTCCATTTCCTTGAACGACTGTGGGTGGTACTCTCACCACCTGACTTCGGTTTGCCTGTTTGTAGAGAGAGTCGCCATTTTGTATTTTACTTTCACTCGGTTCTCGGTCCCGAGTACCTACAAGTCAGGTTTTTTTATGCGCGCATGATTTGGGCACTTAATACTCTGTGCCAAATTGCAACTCCTGACATGTACTCCTTCATACCTCTAAGCTGGTAACACAGCAAGCAGTACGATTTTATAAACAAGACATAGTCTTGTTGACAATTATTTTTTTTAAGGTAATATTGTTATTTTACAACAACTTTTGTTAGACATTTAATAAAACAAATTTCAATATTTTAAATTTATAAACAAACTGTTCAAACTTTTCTAGAAAAACTAAAATTTATTGTTGTGTATTAAATATTTTTTATTAATAAAAATTTAAGAATTTTATTATTAATTTGTTTTAGTTTTTCACATTATTTAGTTTTGTTTTATTTATTGTTTTATATTTTTTGTGTGCTCTATTTCTAGTGTGAGAAAGGGGGCCCCGTAAGAAGAAAATGTCTAGGGCCCCAAAGTGGGTTAATCCGGCCCTGGTGCCAAATTGTGTGGCGAATGAAGAACACTACCTACAAACCTGCCAACTGTGTTGGGACTGTAAAGCATTCCCAATATATGATGGTACGGGGGTGTTTCTTTCGTCGTGAATTTGGCCTTCTAGCAAAAATCAGCGTTGCATGGTTGCGAAAATGTATATGGCAATATTAGAAACAATCTTCGTTCTTCAGAGGAAATTTGTAGTCATCAACAACGATTTTGTTTCATCACAACAACTCGAAGTATTTGTCCAAGCTTGTCAAGTATTTCTTGGCTTCCGAGGGGTTTGAGGTACTAACCTGGCCCCCCAATCCGGATTTGAATCCTATCAAACAACTTTGGGAGGAGATAGATTGAAAAATCCTAAAATTTAACAGAGAAAGCAAGCAACTCTATTAGACGACCTTATTCAATAAATGAAGCAAGATCAACATCGAAGTTCTCGAAAAACTGGTGGATTTGATGCCATGGCTTTTATAACCTGTCGGAAAAGCCAAATGTGGGGAAACGCAGTATTAATCTCTTGTTTATTAACTGTATGTGGAATAAATCCGGTGTTATTCAGATTATCTACTTACTTTTGACATCGGGGTATATAAAAAAAGTCATTTATTTAAATAAAATAATAAGTGTAAACTTAACAATGATCGCTGAAAACATATGGGTCTTGCGTAGTTTCGTAATTTAATCCAATTTTTAACAAAGTTTAGTTTGTGCATGCAAACGCGGCATTTTTCTCCACTTTGCATTCTAACCACTTCTCACTGCCATTGTATATAATTACAATCAATCTATAATTATATAGGACTATGTCTATATATAAAGAAATATTCAGTTAGAATAATCTCCCGACATAATTGAATCTTCAAAATAAATAATATAAATTATACTTAAATGTATTTTTATTAAAATGAATAATGAATATTCACCTGTTAAAGTAGGAGTCACGAAAGCTCCACAACCATTAAAGAAAGTCATTAGACCAACTGCTGTTGGTAAATTGTCCAAACCTAAATACTCTTCTAATAATGCAAAAAACACGATTAGAGTACTTCCAACCAATACACCATAAATTACAGCAACTACGGATAAATGAATGTAAGTTCTCATCCACGGTGTTATACTAAGGATGGCGCCAATAATGATCATGGTAACCATAACTAAATGTCTTCTTTTAACAAATCCTCGGTCAGTAAGCCATCCAGAACTTAACCGGCCCACCATATCAGATATAGAAAAAGTGGAAATTAAAAACGATGCATCATTTTCTTCTATTTTTAAATCCATGGCAAAATCCACAATAATCATTAAATATGTCATATAACACAAGAAAAATATTATATAATTTAAAGATATTATGACAAACATTGGGTTTCTTGCTACCATAATCATCATATTTACATGCTGAATGAATATGCCGGATGATTTATCTTCCTTTACTTCATATTGAGAATTTCTTTTAATAAATGGATCTTCAACATTTTTATAGTTTTGATATGATTCAGCTCTCATAAATGTCATAGTTTCTTCTTTGAATATATTACATTTATTCTTGTTGATTGGAGGCTTCAATAGGGCTATTCCAACTAGTGAGTTTAATATAATCCCGCTCATAAGTAAAAAACAGCCGGATAACGCATACTCTTTTAACAAATAATCGATTAATGGCGGCATTGCAAATGATCCAATTGTTGCACCTGCACATGCGATGCCAACGGCAGTAGTCTTGTGTTTAACAAAATATTGGTTAATGATAACAGGAAGAAGAGTCATTAACAGGCCAGTTCCGAAACCTAAAATGATAATAACTTTTAATTATTTATTATAGAATGTGTTAATTATAAAAATATAAATGTTCTTTTTTGTAAAATGGCTTACAAGAATTTAAGATATATTAAACAAGGAATTATAGTACTGTACATATTCTATTAAATAAAATTAGGAATTCAGAGTAAAATTAATAACGAAAACTATAATAAAATATACTTTTTTTACAGTAGAAATTTGTTTATCCGGCACCCGACAAACCGGAATGTCAGGTAATCCGGATTTATAGCTTTCGTCAATCGCATTTGTACATTTTTTAAATCATATGTATACAGTAGACTACTTGTCTGGAAAATAAATATAAGCACAAGAATCATTGTTAATGTTAATTTTGTGCAATAACGTGTTCATTAATGACCGTTTTTGCCGATTATCCAATCAATCACATTATAGTCAATCACTGTATCATCTCCTGATTGATTAAAAGCATTAAAAGATCCTGATATTAAAAGCAGACAAACAAATTGGAGGCATGCAAACAGAGTGCATCGATATAAGGTGTATAGAAATATCTGTAACGTCCGGCAGTTTCTGCTATGTAGCGATGGTAGAAACCTCGATTGTCAAAGGCTATGAATAACAATTCCATGAAGGGGTCTTCTGTGAGTTAGTTTAGCCACTGACAGCAGGCGCTTATCAAGAATATTTTTATTCCGGTTTTTCATATTAGCCTACGAGATGATTTAGTTGTTGTTTTTATATAATTGTGCAAATTAATTATTGTATTCAATAAAGTTAATAACTTAAAACAGTAAAATCAAGGATCATATGTTCCATTGGTATCTAGATAATCAGACATTCGAATAATGCGGTCTTGGTGCAAAATAATAGAGATATGTAAAAATACTGTTATAAACTTGTTATACATTTTTCTTCGTGAAATTAATTAGTACTATGAGCAGCCATAACCATCATAAACTCATCGCACAGCACTATCATTCGAATCGCATTATGAGGTAACAAAGAGAAATTTTGATATAAATTTTTATTTGGTCACTTACATCATTTCCTATTTGAGTTTTAGGAGTCACCTAAATTAGATCTCGGCTACTATCTTAACACTCCCAATGAGAATTTCATTTACATAATCTCGTAGTAGGATTTGAATAATGAATGGAATCGCATCCCACTAAAAATTTTAGTTCCATATATAAACAGATAATTATTTAGAATTTATTCCTATAAATGGATCTTGGTAGAAAAACAGGGAAGCAAAAACTTTTCTTGTAAGCATATGTAGTATGCAAGATCAATAATGTTTAACCATTCCGCCACTGATGGGCCATAGTACAAACTGAGTAGAGAACTTAGAGGAGGTAAAATAATTTTATAAACTCAATTTGACCATAGTTTTTAAACACAGTGTAATAAAGTAACAGTATGTTTGCTTAAATAACTAGTGCTTAATTTTTCCCTGGAAGCAGAAGTTAGAACTACTAAGTATCTGATAGTTCAATCAATGTTAACTTGCTTATAATTAAAATTTAAAATAAATTAAAAAGTAGACAAATTTATAAAACAAAAATTAATAAAGTTACTGAAAAATTAAAATAAATTTAAATTTGATTATTTTTTGTGAGAAACAACACTAAAACACTTCTTATAGTTATGTCTCAAAAGAAAAACGTTGCAATTAATTTAAATAAAATGCAATGGTTAAAAAACTGCAGGCAAAATTAATGTAAAATTAAATAAATAATAATTAACAAATAAAAATTATTAAAAGTACTTATAAAAACTAAAAGTAAATTAATACTAAATAAATTACTGTTCAAATTTTCAATATTGCTATATTATATCTGTAGAGCTTATCATTACTAAATAAATTAAACCTAACTATTAATTAAAACTATAAAAAATAAAATAATAATTAAAACTCTGGCCTTTACACCGAAATCGTAACTACTATAAAACTAAACCTAAAATTAAAAATAAAATAAAAATTAATTAATTAAAATCAAATCAATTGAAAATTAAAACAGTGTTTTTAAAAACCGTTTAAAAGTTGTTTTGAAATTTTCAAATTATAAATCAAATTATCAATAATTTTTAAATTTACGTCATTTGTGAGGGGCGGTGACGGAACATTTTGCTTTTTATATACTGTATATACAGAACAGATTATTTTACTATTATTGTTACTTCGTAAAATTGACTTTCATATATTCTAGAATCTAGAATATAAGTCCACCAAGTATTAATGTAATTTGTTCATTAGATCTGGCTTCAATCAACAACAAATAGAGGAAGTTTAATTACGGCATAATTATACAATTATATAAGTTACCGAGTACATTCACACTATTCACAGTATACGTGTAATGTATTTACGCGATACATCCTAGTCATATAATTAATAAGTGTTCTAATGCAGTATGTTAATTGTTTGCATTGCACGAAAGTACTGTATATGCGTACGCCTATGTAAAATAATAAAATAAATAAAATCTGATAATATTTATTTATTTTACATGCGTTTAAAATTTCAAATTTTGCATAATAATAATACTATCATTTCTCCTTTTGCTTTTCGTGTCAATTGATGCTTTTATAGATCATATTTTCCGCATCACGAGTTGTAGTTAATAGAAAGTGACCGTTAATCAGATGCTGGATAATCGAGTATCTATTGTATTTTATTAAAATCAGATTATACTGATGGTGATTTTAATAATGACTGTTCTATCATTATATCAAGTAGATAACATTGTTATTTTAGTATAAATCAATAACATTAAAATGCCGAATGTCTTATTGAATTTTACTTTCCTGGCTATTATGTATACATAACTAGGGGAAGTATTGGAAACGTCAAATTTGACCATCCGAATTTTTTGCAAATCTGCACGTTTTTGAGGCTTCCTGTAAACAAAAAAGTCAAAAAAGGAAAAAATCCGCGCGTGTGTGTTGGCGTCTATTTCGTTTAATATCTCAGAATGGGGTAAAGATAAAAAAAAAAGGAAATTTGGTACGGCAACTTCTATATAAGGGGCATTGGTTAAATTTTGGTGGTTTTTATTATTGTTAAAGGTCGAGGGGTAGGGGAGTTGAAGGACTGCAGTCGGACTTAATGAATATTTTACTTATTAGCATTTACAATTTTTATATAACACAGCTCTACACTCAAAATTAAGCTTTTTGCCATTTTATAATGATTAAAAGTATAGAAAGTTTTTATAACAAAATCTCATAACAGATGGCGCCAAATACAATTTTATTTTTGTTTTTTTTTTCTTATCGCATTGATGCCATTTCGATAGGAAAATCGAGCGAAGGAGAAAGATAAGATGGAGGAAAAGTCGAAAACAACTCTCCAATTACTCGAAGGTAATAATTAAACAGTCGTAGAAGAATTCCGCTCTGTAATTTCGCCAATGTAATCCAAGTTGTCACATCGAGTGCGTCAAAGGCACGTCCTCCAGAGACTATATCCTACCAAATCTCATTAACCCGCTATCAAAAGTCTACCAAAAATATCTACTTCGTTTCGATAACTCTGATTGAATCTCCTATTTTTGTTCTCTTTCTTCTACCAGAACCTTCTTTCTAAGAGCCATTAGTTGTAAATTGTTAAGGAAGCTCAATATATATATAGGTTGGTCTAAAAGTCAGTTAACCATTATGAGGCCTAAATAATTAATCTCTTTCCTCGAATTTTGTAAGAGAAAAAAACTCATTTTAAACTCTCGGTTTATTTCCGCATAAACTGTGTTAACTGACTTTTAGGCCACCCTGTATCCTTACCGTGACGTAAATGACAGCATCGGTTGATTCTTCTGGGAATATGATCCTAACATTGTGAGTGGGATCGTGGTTTGTCCTGACTCCATAATGCACGCTTGTGGTGTTACAAAATCCACCCAGTAGCAGTCTACAAGAAGAGAAAAGTACATTATTTATCTTTCATAAAGTGATAAGTTCGTGCAGTTGCAGCAAAATCCGAACATTCNTACAATTGAGTAGAAATACATACATCACACTACAGAAGGCCACTATATTGAATACATGCCATATTGTTAGGAAATTCCTTAATACAGACACTGACACACACATTTAATTTTAGTTTTGTTTTGGTTGCTATGCCTTGACTCTGGTCCGGCATAGTACACAGCCACCGGTTTGTACCGAGTATAACCCACTAAACCCAACACATAATAATAATAATAATAATAATAAGGCAAAGTACGTTAATCCCAGACCTACGGGACCAGAGTGTCAGATTTCCGTAGTTTTTTCTATTCTCGAAAACTTCCATAAGTTATATGCAATATGATCATTATGGACATTTCTATGTGCAGTACAGTGAATAGATCACTTCTCATAAAGACCATTTTTACTTGAAACTATTAGTGGTCACAAAGTAGGAGTTCTACAAGTGCACGGTACAGTACACTTTTGGTTTATTTACACACGCTTTTTAATCAGTCTGAAGATGATGCAGTGCAACACTATACTGCATTAACATTAATTGGAAAAGCTTGCTAAAACTTTAACGAACACGTTATTGCACAAAATTAACATTAATAATGATTCGGGTGCTTATAATATTTATTTTCCCATGTGCCCAAAGAAAGAGTTAAAAATGAAAGGAAAAAAAATAGCCCATGATGTGTTCAAACAAATTTTGATGGCGGAATACAAGCATGCAAGATGATTATTAGGCAATTTCGGATTGTTGGCTACTTTTCAGAGGGTGTCCGATTAAAGAATTTCTACAGCAAATTGTTTAGTAAAAGATTTTTCCTTTAAACAAGTATCAAGACTATAAAGTTTGTAGGCTATTAGTAAAAACAACCTCTTACTTAAAAAAACTTTAGAATAAATCATAAATATCATATATGAAACTATTTTGCGAAAATTATGAATAAAACTCATTCAATTCAATTTTCTCCATAATTAGACTTAATAAACAAGAATGCAACAGGAAATGATACGATCTATACATGAATGTGATATTGATACAAAGCAATTAGTAAATAAAGGAGTTACAAGTCTAATTATATATACTCCAAGGATAATTAGGCCTATATTTCAAAGAGTTTTATATTTTAAAAGCATTTTGAAAAATAGACGCGAATCCAAATTTTGCTTTCTAGTTTTTCCACCATGTGACCACAAATAGGACATTTATAACAGGCTCATTACGAGTTCAATAGGCATGCGATGGAAGTCAGCCCGGTGATAAGAGACAGAGCACGAACAATGATAAAAATTTCAATGGCAGAGTTTTTCTTTTCTTTTTGTTTTACTTTTGGCGCTCTGCCTATAGGTATTAAGAAGTCCTTTTTAGCAAGCCCTTTATGGGTTCTGCTAGGTGGCGAGAAACTGGTCCAGACAAATCCAAGACAGATCACCCCAAAATAATTCTTGGGGTTTTTCTCCTGCTCAAATTCTATCCCTGGTCCCCAGAGAGATAGGCTGACGTCCTAACCGCTTTGACCATCCAGTCGTCATATAATGTAGTTAAATAATAAAGACTGCTTCTGTTACTTTACTAACATTCACATTGATAAATTTTTTACTCAATAAGTTTTTAATGGCAACACCTAGATGGCAGCACAGAAAGGACATCACACTTGGAAAATTAGGAGTTAAATTAATGCTCAGGATGGACGATGATGTTTCGTGATTGATCCCTCTTATTGCAGGCGTAGAAATTCAGTTAACGATTAAAAACTTGTTTAACATCATATTAAATAAGCTTATATATGCAAAACATTTGTTTCTAATTTTTAATTTTGTTTAAAATTAAAACAATTTATTTCAAGAAATGATAAGCTTAGGCCTATAGCCTAAACGTAATTTCTGATACAAGCTATCCGAAAAGTCTGGAACTAAGAGAATTTACACTAAATTTGCTTTATTGTTAATTATACGTTTACTGCCATTTACAATATGACTAAAGGTGTCTATACTAAAGTTTCTCACATTTTCTAACAAGTAAGTAGGTAATTTATGTTTTTTTTGGGGGGTTCTTTTCTTTATAATTTAACATTTACGGGGTGCAGAAAACGAAGAAACTTTAGGATGTGCACACGGAATCATTATAAATGAGAGTAGACGTAGAACGACCAACAAAGCAAATTTTATGTAAATTCTATTTATTCCAGGCTTTTTGGGCATTCTATTGATAAAAATGTGTTACAATAAATCAGAAACTATTTTCTTCTATTCTCTGTTTTAACTCCTTTTTTTGAGATTATTTTATTACTAAATTATCGTAATTTGCGTATTTATGTTAATATTAACAGAAATATGCAATTACCTTTAATCCTACTATAGATATTCGCAGCAGATAGCCGATATTTGATGAAATGGCGAAAAATGTAAAATCAAAGCAGGGCCGGATTAACCCACTTTGGGGCCCTAGACATTTTCTTCTTACCGGGCCCCTCCCACATAAGAACATAAAAACATATTTTCTTTAGATTTTAGAATTCACAATAACCACATAAAAAGCAATATACCTTTGTTTATTATATACAGTTGTCCAACAGAAAAGTAAATTATCTTATTTACAAATCTTTTCAAAATAGACAGTTTGACCGGGCCTTTCTAAAATCCGGGCCCTAGACATTTGTCTCATTTGTCTATGCGATGATCCGGCCCTGAATCAAAGCATACATTTTAAACTTATGTTACGCTGTTATTTATTATTAAGGTATAAGCATACCGCTCTGGGGGCCGTGATCGAATCCAGGTTGTCAAAAACCTCCCAGGAATTTTTCCATGGCGGTCTGTTTCGGATGCAAATATTGTTTTACAACGACGTATCAGATTATCCCTATTTTAAAGCCTTGCTGCTAATTAAAAAAAAAAAAAAAAAAAAACAACGAAAAGCAAGCTGGCAGAGCTTCCAATGAGCTCCGTCAGCTTGCTTTTCGTGTTGTAAACTCCGCCTTTGGAGTGATCAGATCTGTGTGGAAGATCAAATACGTTCTTGTTGTAAAAACAATTTTTGTAAAAGATATGTCGGACCTAGGGACAGATTTAGGAGAGATACACAAGCCATGGTTGCACTTCCCTTCAGGAGCCTGCCATGCATCTCCCGGCTTTATTCGGGCACCTCAGATAGTAAAAAATTCTGTAAGGCATAGCGCTTCCTTCCTGCACACCCTTTAAAGATTTCTGAATCCGCTATTATCCCGTCCCCATAGTGTGCTTGCCAAACCCATAATGGGTATGGGATTTTGCCATAGTGAGCTCTATATATACGAAAAGAGTCCTGTGAGCACAGTATTAGAGATATTTTATGATCACCAATTAATCATAAAATATCTCTGATACCGTGTATATTCATAAATCTTGTAGCATTATACTTACATCATTAAATGTTTCAAAAAACGCAAATCTTTGATATATAATTGATTTTACTAGCAATAAGTTTTTGATTTATGCCTTTTTTGCAATGAAATATGGCAATATCTCTTCAATTAGCAGCTTTATTTTTCATTGAAGATTTATTCATTTACTTTACTCAATTGTAAGAATGTTATATTATTAGTTACAGTATTTATTTAATGAATAAATCTAGAATAAATGAAATTTAGTATATTTCATTGTTTTCATACACGTATTTCATTATTTCCATTATTTCATTGTGTTTTGATAAAACTGACCTGTATATTTATATATTCTGAAACCTTTTAAAGCAAAAAAAAAATTGTTTTTAAATAAATTATTTAAATAGATACTTAAATTTTTTTATCCCGTAACTCTTATTAAATAATTAAACGTTCTCTTCTCAAGCTTATCTCATTTAATTTCGTTTAAAAAATTAGTTTGCATAGTTGATAGGACGCAAAACTAGTAATTAATGACCATTTTTTAAATATATAAAACTGTAAGAAAAAGAAAGTAATAAAAATTATTTACCCTGAAATGTTTAATGAAGTGATTTATTAATGAATAGATAACTTTTGTTATTTCATGTAAAAAAAATATTAATGACTAGAAATTATTTGGAATAAAAAAGAAACGTTTTACTCTTAAAAATTTTTATTCTTATTTCTTTTATTGTTACATAGATTTAAGCCTGTTTCAGATCAGGGCCGTGTAGAGGAAGCGAAAACTGAGCCGAACCCATGACAGATAAGATTTTAGAGTCCTCTTAGTGCTTATAGGGCGAAAAGAATAAAATAAAAGTTTATCGCATTGAGATGATTTGGTTTGAATCCGGTAAAAACTTTCAAAATTTATCATAGATTGTATGAGTAAGGACATTCTTCCACCATCCTTAATTCACTCTAGTCGACTGCAATGTGGGTCGATTGACTCTTAATAGATATAACATGTTATGTTTTTTGTTAATTAGTAGTTGATATAATTGTTTTTGACTTAGGAAATTCAATAGATTGAAAATTAAAAATTATCTAAACAATTAAAAATTTATTTAAAAATGAGATTTTATTATAACAGTTTTATTACCATATTTAGCAGTTTTTAATATCAGTTTTATAAATTTATTTATCTAAAACCAACTTTTCAAATGGGTAAATGTCAAGTTTACTTAGTTTCGAAATTTCTAACGTAAGGTATAAATATTTTTCTAAAATAGATTTAGAAATGTTTATGTAGAAAAACAGTGTGTCTATACCAGTGTTTCTCAACGGGGGCGATATCGCCCCCTATAGGCGTTTTACCATGTTCAGGGAGCGATTAGTAACAATTTATATTTGGGGGGCGAAAAAACAATTTTCTGGGCGATATAGTAAAACATTATATTAAGAATAATTAGATATTTTATTCGTTATATCGTACAATAATTAAACAAATAACATTATATAGTCACTAGTCTATTCGATGCAGTACGAATTTGACGTTAGCCTTGCCCCTCGGCATCGGAATTTTGTAGTGAAGGGGGCGATACTACGTTGAAGGGGGTGACGATTCGTTAGAGGTTGAGAAACACTGGTCTATACAGATCAAGGTAGTTAAAACAGCATTTTATGCTCGAAATATCCTGAACACACACACACAATATCCAAGAAATCTAGAAGTATCTTTATACTTCTGGAGCCTTTAGCACTGTCATAACAACTAAAGGAATTATTAAACAAAGAAAGTATTTATATAAATATACATATATATGTGTGTATACTGTATTTTTTGTAATTACTATAAAATATTACTTAATTCCATGTGTTCATTTCTTTTAAAATCGACTCTGAAATTGTTGCAAAAGTTGTTGCTTAATATCTTAAATTAATTAATGTTTTGTTTGTAGAAATATTTTCTACTTATTTTAATCTCCAGATTTCACAATAAATTTTTTGAAATAATTTTCCAAATAAATATTAAAAATAAAAAACAGTTTAAATAGTTTCAGTTTTTGTATAAATCACTGAATTGAAGTATAGTTACACCTAAAAAATGACAGGACGTAGCGGTATACATCTATTACTTCTCGTAATAAATAATGTAAAAGATTAAAATTTATTGGGCTGTTATTTAAAAAATTTGTAAACCTGTAAATTCTCACTGTCGTCCGTCTGTCTTTCCTTAATCTCGAGAATGGAGTTAGATAGGTGAAATACAAGACCAGATATGAAAATCTTAGTGGCAGGAAGTCCCGATTAACTATATAAGAACATTGAGGCCAACCGGAAATTACGTTATTTTAATTCAAAAGTTTTCCCTGAAAGGAGTTAATAGATGACCGGCATGACTCTATTGCTATCAGGAAAAGTATGATGTAAAGGGGCAAGCCACTATTAATTTGAAGTGGAATGCATGTATTTTAAATTATATAAATTAAAAAATACGATTAAAAATTGCATTATGGCTAAAAATAATTGCTCGTGTATTTATTAAAATTGTATTGAAATTTGTCATATTTGTATTTTAAAAATGAAATTCGGGAGTTTGAGGAAAAGTTAGAAATAGATTAAAACAGTAGCACAGAACAGAACTGAAATAAGATAAACGTGGAACCAGGACCGTCGAGAGGTTACATAGGGTATGGGTTATTTCTGTCCCTTAGCGTGCCTTCTTTGCCAGTTTTTGTTTTGAACAAATGAAATACATTGAATGTTTCTTTAAGACGTTTTTTATTAATAAAGATTTTAGTACAAATAACATTGATTTATGACGGACTACGAGTTCTTACGTTTTCTTCTGACCGGGGCTAAAATCCTGTTGTACCCACCTCTCGACTGGCAATTTAATCTTACGTGAAGGTAAGGGGTTCACCCTTAGCTTTACGTGAGATTAAATTGATGGAAGACGGTGATGGAAGATGGAATATAATGAAACACAGAGGTTATCTGTCAAGGGGAAGTGTCTCCCGAAAGGACATTTATGAAAAACTGGCTCCTAGTTAGCTATTGGAAAAAGCTTACTAGGGATTTTACCTCGAGCATGGAAAAATCTTAGGGATCTTTAGTATTCCTACTCCTATAAAATTAACGTCATTTTTACTAATAGAAAATAAAATAGTTAAAGAGTGCTTTTTCTTAATAAAGAAACATTCTACGTATTTCATTTGTTCAAAAAACAAAAGGCTAAAGGGGTCTGCTAAGAGGCAAAAGGAGCCCACTCTCCCTTCCGGGCCCATAAAGATCTTGACGCACGTTCAGTAGTTTTATCTATTCGACCACTGGTAGGTAGGTACATTTCGGGAGGACTTTATGTGGGAAACTGGATCTTATTTAAGTATTAAGCCAATAAGACTTTAAAAACCATATATGTGGCCAGCCCGTTGGTGAAGAGCGAACTCACGACTAGTGAATGTGTTGTTGGTTCGATCTTATGGATTCAGTGTTTCCATCCATTCGGCACTTTTCTTGGGTGAAAGGAGGATTGATTATATTGACAATTTTTAAAATATGTTTAGATAAAACATGTTTGTTACTCTAGTAGGATGTTTATCGAGGACTACTTACTAACATTCTTGGAAATTTATCAAGAAAAATAGACTTGACTGTAATTAAAATTTGGAAGAAATTCAAAAACCTAATTTTTTTCGTATTTATTAGATTTGTCTTCTAAAACTTCGCTTTAGAATTAGAGCAGAATAAAAACAACTCATTATTTAATTTTAGCACCAATAAAAAATAAATACATATTAAAAAATGATTATAAGTCATTTTACGAGTACAAAGATGATAATGAATGGAATTTCATCTCACTAATTAAATATTTTAGTCGTATTTACAAATAGAAAATTATTTAAGATTTATTTTTTATCAATAGATGTTACTAGAGACACAAATTAAGTGGCCCACATGTGACCGATTGGATAACTTCATAACCTAGTAAGTCGCGAGTTTGCACCTGACTAACCAATTGGAGTTTTCCGAGTTTCCTTCACGTGTCTAACATCTAATAGGAGCCAGTTTTCTATAGAAAATTCTTGCGGGAGACACCGCTGACAGATCGTCCAAGTATTGCGAAGCCTTACTAAACCAATCCAATTCAATCTTTATTTCTTGAAAGCACGTGCAATATGGAAATCAGCACAGATATTGAATATACGTAATTACATGAGTCCTCACAAGACACTAGTTTAAATTATGAGCCCTACATAGGACTTACTAAGACCCTAAAGTAACATAAAACATATTCTTGACTTCTTAATGCTCACTGAGCGGAAAGATGTCTAAAACCACAAAAAAAAAAAAAAAAATCAAATCAACAATATATAAAAGTTTAAACAAGATGATGACACAGCAATTAACTTCTGCTGTTCAGCATGTATTTGTTGAATTCTATGGTATTAATGCTAATTAAAGTTTAATTAAAATTTGTAAGTTATTTTCCCTAATCAGATTTTTGAGATTTTAAATAATTGTAATTTGTAATTTTTATTAATAATTACAGTAATTAGTGATTTGAAACTGTAACATTTGTTTTATATTTATTATTATTGTATTATATTGTAGTCAGAAAACCAGTACATTTTTAACGTTTCTCCCTTTAGGCGCTAAGAAGGCCTTTTTTAATAGTAAACTATTAAAAAAGGCCTTCGGGTTCGGCCAAACCTCACTACAGCGGCCGAGTACTTTTAGATCTATCCGAATTCGATCCCTGGCCCCGCAGAGTGGCTGTCGTATTACCTGCTTAGCCATCTGGCCGTCAAAATCCAGTGCTGGTATTTCTAGTTCAACGAGTTTTTCATTTTTAAACAAACTTTAGTGCGAGTTTTTTGTTTCCAGTTAGTATTTCGGACATTAAAGTATACATACAGTACTTTTTTTTAAAACTCTTTCCGCCCTGTGGGCACTAAGAGGGCATCTTTTTGCAGGCCCATTATGGGTTCGGCCAGGCCCACAATGGAGCTGCCGGGTGGTGAGGCTCGACATATCTGAACGGACCGCCCCCCGAAAAATTCCTGGGGATTTTTTCGACCCGTTCGTATTCGAACCCGAGTCCCCCAGAGCGGTGGGCTTCCACCTTGACCGCTCGGCCATCCGGCCGCGATTCATACAGTATATGACCGGTACATAGCTGGAAAAAATATATATACAGTACATGAATCATCGTAAATATTGATTTTGTGTAATAACATGTTCATTAATGTTTTTGTATGTTTCTCATAAATCATAGCACAGTATACATAGCACAGTAACTATCAAATGAGCCCAACGTTGCTCGGGCAAAAAATAACAAACATTAAGATTATTAGATTCATTTGTACTTCTAACCCTTCTCTTATATTATATTATATACCACCAAGTTAAATACCAACTGTCTAATGTCACGTATTTTAAACAGACTTCTAAAATGCCCGGAAAACTTCACATAGCCAGCCCGTTTGACATGCTCGAACCCACGACTAACTAACTACCAAAGTTCGGTGGTTTTGTGCAATTGGCTATTGGAAGACGCTTATTAGAATTAAGAAAGTACAGTTCAGAAATAAAAAAACCCGAGTCGTTAGATATGGAAAATTAAATAAGTATAGATTTTTCACAGGGTAACACTTTCGATTGCAGGCAGACAAGTGCTGTATGCTACCTATGTCAGTAATGATATAGCGTGTCTATTTCGCGCTATATCATTGTCGCAGTAATTAAGTGAATATAATATACTGTATATATTTTAAAATTACATCCTTTTTTATAAGAGTGATATTTAATTTATTATTTTGTTAAAATATTTTCCAATAGATGCGCTACGTGCAAATCTATCAGCAAATCTAATGTAAATAGACATTAATTGATTTACAGAAATCCAATCGATATTTTGGGGTGGAATGTACGACATTATCAAAGTTAGGGATAGGCCTATATAATAGCGACTGCCGAGTTTCGTAGCAATCAAATCAAACGGCCTAATAGTGTATAGCTAGCAAACAAAAAAACAAACATTCTCATTTATATACGTAAGTTAGAAGGTTAATGTACAATGTGTTATCTACGCACTGATTAAAGAGTGTGCATAAACAAATCGGAAGCATACATAATATATAACAATGTCTGCAGCGTTCATATCGTTTATATACATTTCAACATCGGTTAGAGAGAATTTTTTTCATTATCTAAATTTCAACAAATTAAAGTTCACTGAGAGAAAATTCTAGGTTAAGAATATTTATTTGTAAAGTACAATTCCTAATTCTTTAAAAGTAAATTTAACTCTTATATTAATATATTATAATTTTCAAATATTTCTTTTTAAATTTATTTTCTACTAGCAGACCCCGCCACGCGTTGTTGTGGCTCAAAATGTATCTATTATAAATTTATAACATTTCCCCGTAGGGGGGATTTTTCGAAAAATTTCTTCTTAGTGTACATTCTGTTGACGTACCCTATTAAAACGCAAAAAACCGCATCTAAAACACTATAAATAGAAGCAGAGTTCTTCACGGTAAGCTTTAAACCTAACCATCTCCCTTCAGTGGGGGGAATTTCGACACGTATATTATATAAAAACACGTGCGTATTCGAATGCAGCGTTGTGTCAAAATTTCAAGGGAATCGGTAGGAACAAACGAACATTACATTTTTATTTATATAGATAGATAGAAGATGATCTGCTTTAGTTCATTTTCACAGAAAAGCATAATGCCTCACAGAAAAGCAAACTTAGGGCGTCGTACTCGTAGCGCCATCTGTTGGACATAAAAGCCTTAACCTAGATTATATATTTTAATTTATATGAATGTTTAACGAAATAATATACAGCCTATGTCCACCCTGAGGTTCCATTCTAAATATTGGCGAAAGAATTTTTGAAATCGAATGAGTAGTTTCGGAGATTACTTGCTGCAAACAAACTTACATACATACATACATACTTACAAACATTACCTCTTTATAATATTAGTATAGATTAAACTTGTATTCTTGATTTTAAAAAGTCAATATTGGTAAAATTGCAGAAAATTTATTAAAACATTTATTATTTTGATGTAGAATTACTGAGAAATTTTATGAAATTTCTCAAGTAAAATCTGTCCTTATCTTTATTCTATTAATCAAATTGTTTATTTAATTAAGTAATACAAAAATAGACTAACTTAAAAATAATAAGAATTGTTATTACTTTAAAAGAAAAAATTATACCGATTAAACAGATATTTTTATAGTTAGTTGGTGGGTTTCATGAGTGGTAACACAATATATGGGCAATCTGCTAAGGGGGGATTCCTCTCGGAAGAACTTTCTATTGGAAACTGGCCCGTATTTAGGAGCTAAACATGTAAAGAAAACCCAGAAAACTCCATGTGGCCAGTCCGTTGGACAGGCGCGAACTAGCGATCAACTAGTGTTCAACGGTTTATCTACACGGCCAATGATGGACACAGTGGCGTACCGTAGTGGGGGCGGCAGGGGCGGGCCGCCCCGGGCAACACTTTTTAGGGGGCGGCAAAATTTCACAATAAATAATAATAATATCTTGTACAAATTTGAAACATCCTAATCTATACTTGCATCGCGCCTACTTACATCGTGCTATCGTCCGGCGAAGTATCGATAGTATCGTCTAGTGCAGTGGTTCCCAATTAGTGGTACGCGTACCCCTGGTGGTACGCGAAATTGCATGAAAGGGTACGCGCGACAATCTAAAATCGGTCGATTTAAAATTTAAATGCATGAGATGAAGCAATCAAAAAAATAATGGGTGGACCATCAAAAATTCGACAATTTACATGATGTCAAATGCACAAATTCGTTCATTTATAACTAAAAATATTCTCGAAATTTCATCAAAAAATGCATTTGTGACAATACCTAAATGAAATTCTTACGCAAGAAACAAAAATTGTACAATTAACACAATTTGTTTTCGCGAAATTAATTTTGAAAATTTTTGTCGCTGTTATTTCTCGCGCGTGACAACGCGACTTCTCGCAGAGTATAATGAGACTTCACTGAGTTTAATAATCAGTTGCGACATTTCGCTTCTAAATCGGGTTAGAATTTATGATGTCAGCGAAGCGGCAATAAAATATTTACTACCATTTTGTACAACATACCTCTGCGAAAGCGGATTTTCGGCCATGATAAACATGAAAACTAAACATCGTCACCGACTTCAACTCGAAGATGACTCGAGACTGAGGGTGACCAAAAAGCAACCAGATTTTACAAAGTTGTGCAAAGAAAATCGTGCACATTTCTCACATTAAAATTAAATAACCTTATGTTATTTTCATTATTATTAGAATTGTATTTTAAAGGTAATAAATGTGAAAAAAAACTTATTCTATTTATTACTAGCTGTCTACCCACAGCTTCGCCTGCATTATATCGAATTTTCTCGTGGGAGTATGATATTTTCTCGCAGTAAAATGTAGCCTATGTCCATCTCCAACATGTAAGCTATCTCTGTGCAAATTTTATTAAAACCTGTTTAGCGGTTTAGACGTGAAAAGGTAACAAACAGAATTGCCTTCGAATTTATATTAGTATGGATTAATATGAATTTCTGCTATAAGGGGTACGAGAGTTTTAGCTCTTTCTTGAAGTGGTACGTAGGAAAAACTAATTGGGAACCACTGGTCTAGTGAATCGGCTCGCCGGGTGAACTAGTAACTTTTTCATCTGAGGAATTCCTGCGAAATCTGTTGACCTTTTTTTTTTCTTGTACGATTCATTCGCGTTCATATACACCACTAATATCCAATAGAACTATTTTAAACAGGTCGCTGCACTACCACCGAATTTTTCATTGCTTGTTCTGTGACAAAACTGAATTTTGGTCTTTTAAATTGAAATACCTAAATAAGGGGGGCGAAATTTCCCTCCGCCCCGGGCGGCTGACACCCACGGTTCGCCACTGGGTGGGCAGGGTATTTTTTATAATAAATGGATACAATAGTTTTGTATTATATACTGTATCAATTAACTCATGAAATATATCTAAATTCAATACAATCCTATTTCTATAGTTCATAAACTAGTGTTTGTCTACGAAAGGGTGGCACGTGTGACATATTTTTCAGGTGACAAGAGTGGTAAGCTCTATCACAATACCCTACCTTTCTGGTATATCGGATCCGGGAGAGCAACTCCTCAGGAATTTTTCGGGAGGTTGATCTGTCATGGATACGTCACCCCATTTTCCATCCTGCCGCCCCCATCGTGGATCTGGCCGAACCCACAATAAGTATGATTTAAAAGATCCTCTTAGTGTCCACTCAGTGGCAAAAGGTTTTTTTTATAACACCCACTGAATAAAATTACCAATATTCTTAATCCATTTTCCGATATTATTTTATTAATGTTTTTACTTATTTTTTAAGATATAATTGAAGCGTAGCGAGTGAAGCAAGCAAGTTTTCTTGGCAGCGACTCAAATTGACAAACACCTCGCACACGTTTTGCGAAGTAATCGCTTTACGGATTTGAACAAAATTTTACTCATTAATAGAAGTAATAAAGCGGCGTATCGTGACGGACGTCGAATTTTAAAATTCAACATAGAACGGGAGATATTGGGTTGAAAGGTCATCCCCATGTTAAGTCAATGGGAAAATTTTGTATTGTGAAAACGTAAACAAACGAGCAAGAAAGAGAAAAAAAATTTGGCAAGAACTTCGCCGGGGAGCGCTCCGACAAAGCGCTCTTGCCAATATTTTTTAATACCGTTTCATTTTTTTCGAAAAATTAACCATATATACTTAACCTACACTGGTTAACGTATTATATCTTGTACAACTTTTATTATGTAAGTTAATAAAGTTTTAAGGCGAAGGTAAGAATTCACTGCTTACTCAGAATAACAAAACATTAATTTTGCGCCCTCTAATAATCTTACGTGAGTTTGCAAGCTGTTCCTACACTTCAGTCAGGGACGAAGTTCTAGTAATATGTACCGAACATTCAAGGATATGTTGGAACCGGAACGACATTTTGGCACTTTTTTTCAGGAACAGAACGCGTTCCCGGTCTTTTTGAACCGATTCTGTCATAAGAAACAAAGTACTAGAATTTTCCTAAATAAAGAACTGAATTGAATTACTCTGGAGATGTGATAAAGTCCGGATGACCAGAAGTTCAAAATTTTTCACGTTTTGTTTGCTCGTTACTGCGAGCATTCCAGTGCTTTTTTTTTTTTAGTAAAATACCACCGTGTACATTATGTGACAGACTAGCAGAATTACTTTATCAAGAATAATACCCTTTTAAATGTAAGCCTAAATATTATTATTTACTACTAGTTTTAAATTAGAAATGAAAAGTTAATGGATGACTAAAACTATAAAATGATTTGAATCTTGAACACCCCTAATTTTAAACGTAGGTTGTTTTTATTTGACGTCATTGCACTTCTTTCAAATATATTTATTAAATTTAAGTTGTTGCTCACTAATTAGTTTCTGTAAACGAAGGAAGCGCTCTGTTTTGAGCTCTTCTGGTACTTGATCTTTCCTTTCTGCCCCTGGTGTACCTGGCCTTGGGCTATATTTAAAACTATAAGCCTGGGCGTACTTTATTTTTTCCACTAACTTCATAGTTTCCTCAAAATCTTTTCCGGTTTCTCCAGGAAAGCCAACGATAAAATCAGAAAAAAATTCGATTTCAGGTTTCAATTTGCGAAATATGTTTATTATTTCCAAATACTCCTCTGCAGTGTGTTTCCTATTCATCGCGCGCAATATTTTATTTGAACCTGACTGCACAGGTAGGTGAATAAATGGCATGAGTTTTGTTTCCTCCGCATGTGTCAAGTAGAGGGATTCATGCATATCCCTTGGATGAGAAGTTGTATAGCGGATTCTTTCTAGCTTCTCAATTTTAGCAATATAACTAATCAATTTCTCTAAATCCCATACTTCTCCTTCGCACTCCCCGTGGTAAGCATTAACATTTTGACCTAGCAAATTGATTTCCTTTGCTCCATTTGCAACTAATTTCAATGCTTCGTGGAATATTTCATTCACTGGCCACGAATATTCAGCCCCGCGAATGTAAGACATTACACAAAATTTTTGTGAATATATTGAGGACAAACGATAGTTCCATATCGATTAAAATCAGCTGTTTCATGTTATGTTGCCGGAAGTAATAAAAATTGGAGATTAGCTGATGGATTTCCGTAAACAAACGTTTACAAGTTTTTGATTACATCTTATTTTATCAACAGTAGAAACAAAAACAATTTAATTTATAAATTTATAATTCAGTTAACCGCATAGAATAAAAGTAATATTGTACACTAGCGAATGCTTATTTATCATGAAGTTACAGGTCATCATTTTACTGATTATACATAATAAGAATAATTATTCTTCCTTAATAACAATAGATACAGAAGTTTAAAATTTTTAACATTCAGACATAATTTGTGTTTAATAAATTATTCATAGCATCGTCCATTTTTTTTCATTATAAACTTCCCACTTCAGGTACTTTTTTAATCATAACAATTATTGGTTCTGTTAGGCTCAGAATCGTTACGACTAAGTAGTGAGGGACAGTGTCAAACATCCGGAATAGATCACCATGAAAAATTGCTCGATTGGATTCGATCCCGGATCTCCAGAAAGGGATGCTGACGCCTTAACTGCTTCGGCCACCTAACCGTTAACGTTTACCATTTTAAATTTAAATAAATAGGACCGAATTTACAGATAGCCGAAGCTAAATAAACTATATTTTAGGCAGTGTTTTTCAACTTTTTTTCTAATAGTGGTTTTTTCTTGTGGTAATTCTGTTTATTTATGTATTTTAATACGTATTATAAATATATGTACAATTACTTTAAATTGTATATTACTGTATATTTTAAATAAAATGATTACAAAGGTATTAAATAATTCATAATTTTAATTACATATATAATAAATTTTAACAACAAACGAAAAAACGTTATGGTGTTGTTTATCATTATATTTCTAGAAATCACCGAAAGTGTCATTACGGTACCCTAGTATGCCGCGGAACCGAGGTTAAAATTTATGGCCTTAAGGCCTGAGACTACGAGGATACAGTTTAGGGCTTCATGTTTTTAACCCTCTAAACCTACTATGTAGTTGAGGAATTTTTATGTGTTCTTATAACTTAGGACCTGAATAAATCTAAATCGCTCTGTGGATAAATTCTGATCGTGTAATTATAACACTTAGAAAATTTAAATAATGTTTTGGAGGAAAATAAATTAGAAATTTTAAAGATATTTTAAAAATTAAGTTACATTTTTTCCTCTGGAGCAAAATTAATTAAATTTTCAGGAAGAAAATTACATTTTGCTAATTAACTTACCTTTGCTTTACATTTCTCCCCAAAATGCAACAATTATGAAATTCAAAATGTTAAGAAAATGGAAATTTAGCAGAATTCCATGAAAATATTTTATTAATAATTAATTAAAATAATTTAAATCTCTTTTATATTATACAGTCGACCCCCCTATAACACCGTTGATTATTCCATTTTATATGAATTCCATGTTGTACGAGTCACTTAGATTTTACAAGTACGTGAGCCGTTCACAGCCCGACACACGTATTTGTAAAATCTAAGTGACTCGTACAACATGGAATTCATATAAAANTTTTTTAACACAGTTTAACACATCATTTTAATGGTGAGGTGTGAGAAAAAAAGGCTCTTGTTCAAGAAATAAAGAAGTTTTCCTCCTCCTAAAAAGTCTCTCTTATAATTACAACAGAAATAATTACTTTATTTATTTAAATGTATATTGTATTTGCTGAGTATAGAAAAGTTACTACACACCTAAAGTATGAAGTGAAGAATGCCAGATTTCACATCTCCTACAGGTAATATCAGATTTCACGCTTGTCAGGCGTGAAGAATGTTAGAATTTCACAAATTTAAAGATGAAGAAGTAATGACGAGTATTACTCTGCACACTTCTTGAGAGTAAGAATGCTAGAATGATACAGCAAAGTTGCAGAAATGGTGTCTCAGAGACACACATTAGTGGAAAAGAATGCTAGATTATAAAATCTCTATTAAAAGTATTAGATTAAATACCCACTAATGATGGAGAGATAATTTGCACATCCTCTAAAAGTGCATTAAAGCAGAAGATGAGGGCATAACGAGGACAGTAGGAGGATTAGCGGTGCAACTACTAAGTTTACTTTCAGATATGATTGTATGGAAGATTTCTGCATCCTCTCCGCTTTTCTTCTTCATTCTTTTTACACCTCTCCTGCAGAAGTATATCTCACAACTTCTGCTTTAATACAATTCTAGAGGATGCTCAAACTAACATTCTCCATAATCTAACACACATTTTCACTCATTCTAACATCCTTTAATCTCTAGAAGTGTGCAATCTGATACTTCATCCCTGATAGACATGCACTCTCCTACTCTTCATCTTTAAAGTTGAGAAGAATAGGAGTGTAAACGTTAAGCTTATTTTCAGATGTGGTTAAAAGTAACTCCTTCTGAAGACAAATCGAGTGTTCTAAATTCTATCAGAGGTGAGAGCGTATAGTAAATTATTTAAAGATATAAAGAACTAGACTATCTTGATAAAACAACTCCTCTAAGCCTCTTAAATCATTTATATAAACAACAAATTACTGAAGATCTTCGAAACTTTTAAAGTGTCATAAACAAGATTTGAAAAAAAATGCTCTTTATGGACGTTTATTATCAGAGAAAAATTGATTTAAATCTATTGTTTTTTTTTTATTGTTTACATTTAATCTTGATTTATGTAACCAAGAATGTAAAGTTGATGCGTTTAGTTTTCTTCCTTCTCTGTTTAAAAGCTTTCTGATGGATCCATGTATTACTTAATTTTACTGTAGTCTAACGTGGCTCTTTGCCAGAGTGTTAAATCTTTATTCTCTAGATAATCGCTAGAAATTGATACTAAAGGAGGATGTCCGAAAGGAAAAAAACGTTTTACTGCATTTCTTCTTCGACTAATACAATTATCTAGTACATTATTTAGTGTTATAACACTGCAGAAACACTTCTTTATGATTATTACAACGTTTATGTTGAGATGTGATATTGTTTGTTGGGTTTTTTTT
Source organism: Centruroides sculpturatus (assembly GCF_000671375.1). Taxonomy (NCBI): domain Eukaryota; kingdom Metazoa; phylum Arthropoda; class Arachnida; order Scorpiones; family Buthidae; genus Centruroides; species Centruroides sculpturatus. The sequence goes on along the minus strand of NW_019385963.1, from coordinate 259,792 downwards.
TTTTTGTTAATATTTCTGTCATCAATAAATATAAATTATGATTTACGCTTATAAATCTGTACGTTTCTCCTCTTACTTTCAACGTTTTCCATATTTAATAACGTAGAAAATATATAAAATAAAAAGAGAGATCATTGAAAACAACGTTTTCTAATGCTCAAACGTTCGAATTTAATCATTAAAACGTTTTCTATCGTTTTTTTACAATATTTTTATGTTACCTTACATGAAAATATGATACAAAATTAATTACAGGGCAATTAAGTTGAGAATTTTAGCATAACAGTTAATATCTGGATATTGAGATTAAGGAGAAGATGGAGAATGTTGATGCTAATCTCACTTATTAATGGAGTTAAAATTAATCTTCTTCCATAATTTTCTATTAAATCTTAATGTTATTCTTAAGATTTGAGATTATTTTTATATATTTTGGGTATTTTTCTAAAGTGATTCACGTTTATTGAAGTGTATCTTGTTTATCATCCCTTCTCCATCTTACGATGCACTAAGGAGTAATACAGTTATCCTCTAATGGATGAGCTGAATCTGTAGTTAAAAAGTGGGAAAATGTAGAAAATTTCTGTATAAAATATTAAAATAATGATTTAAAGGTCAATGACCAGATTTATACATTGAAAGTCGTTCAACTTTGATCTAAAGGGTTACAAGTTAAATTTATTTTAAACTTTCGCTCCATATAAATGATGCCAAAAGATATGTTTAGCATCTTTTTTAAAGATAAAAGCTGAACATTGGTAGTTGGTCGAGGGTTCGCGACTGACCAACGGACTAGTGACCTGCACTTTCAGAGCTTACTTCGTGTGTCTAACACCTAAATGAGGACCATTTTACCACGGAAAATCCGTCCCCTCTGGCAGATCGCGTCATGTGTTCCGTTGCCTTATCCTATCAAACTGATTCAAAGATAGGCGTAGAAATTCTTCAATATATTGATATTACACAAAATAAAAAAAAAAACGGGCACAATATAAGGAACGAGAAGTAAACTCGGTTCTAAATAAAGTGTGTTAAAGTGATTTTGATTATGTATGCTGAAAGCAATTCAAGAGTAAAAATATTCTTGGCACTGAAATTATTTTGTCTGTTTAATTTATGCAAGTATACAGTTCATTGACAGATTTTTCTACTTGTAAATAGCTATTGCAAATATTATTGTAACACCTTTTTTTTTTTATTATAAACAAGATACATTTTAATCTAGAATTTCATCTAAAATTTATAAGATTTATATAGAATAACCTGTTCCAATTATTGTTTTATATAGATGCACGTTCATAAAGATGTAGATCTACTGTTTCTATCAAGTTTTCGGTGTAGCCGTTATCAGAAGCTCTACTGTGTAGCTTAGTTATTTTAAAAAGGAATCAGCAAAAACAAAGACAGATGACAGTTACGAAATATATCGATAGATTAATCTTATTTAAAAAAAAGGATATGAAAATGATATGAAGTACAATTTCTTTCTATAACTTGTGGAAAATTTGTTTTTTTAATTGTTTTATTAATCATTTGCGACTGGCTCGAGTCTCATTTCCTCATTCCACTTCTTCCCACCCCTGAATTGCCGAAACGTGTGAATTCTGTTGTAATTTATTTTAATTATTTTTTTTTATAATAGTCTAAATTATATTGACTTATACTTTTTTATATATAAATTATAATTTATAGAATCATACAATAAATAATTGACACAAGAGATTCTTATAACTATTATACAGGTAACCCCCGTATAACACAACACTTCTATAGCACGGATTCTCTCTAACACGGTTCGAGAATTGGTACCACCCCCCGTATAACACGGTACTTTTATAGCACGGATTCACTCTGACACGGTTCGAGAAATGGGTAAAACCCTCGTACAACATGAAATGTAATAAATTTTTACATACTTAAGTACTAATAGTTCACGAAAATTATTATTTTCGTGAACTATTAGTACTTCAGTGTGTAAATTTTCT